>NC_040105.1:17065538-17341409 GCF_003369695.1 Bos indicus x Bos taurus | reverse complement strand
CCCTCTTCCAACAACATAAGAAATGAATCTACGCATGAACATCACCAGGTGGTCAATATTGAAACCAGATTGATTATATTCTTTGCAGCCAACATGGAGAAGCTCTATACGGTCAGTGAAACAAGACATGGAGCTGACTGTGGCTCAGATCAACAGCTCCTTATTGCAACATTCAGCCTTAAACTGAAGAAAGTAGGGAACCACTAGGGAGCCGTTCAGGTACGAACTAAATAAAATCCTTATGATTACACAGTGGAGGTGACAAAGAGATTCAAGAGATTAGATCTGCTAGACAGACTGCCTGAAGAACTATGGACAGAGGTTCGTATCACTGTACAGGAATCAGTGACCAAAACCATCTCAAAGCAAAAGAAATGCAAGAAGGCAAAGTGGTTGTCTGAGGAGGCCTTACACATAGCTGAGGAAAAAAGAGAAGCAAAAAGCAAGGGAGAAAGGGAAAGATATACTCAACGGAATGCAGATTTCCAGAGAAATCTGCAAGGAGAGATGAGAATACTTTCTTCAGTGAACAGTTCAAAGAAATAGAGGAAAACAACAGAATGGGAATGACTAGAGATCTCTTCAAGAAAACTGGAGATATCAGGGAACATTTCATGCAAAGATGGGCACAATAAAGCACAGAAATGGTAAGGACCTAACAGCAGCAGAAGAGACTAAGAGGTGGCAAGAATACAGAGGAGAACTAAATTAAAAAGGTCTTAATGAGCTGGATAACCATGATGCGTGTGGTCACTCACCTACAGCCAGACATCCTGCAGTGTGATGTCAAGTGGGCCTTATGAAGCATTACTACAAACAAAGCTGGTGGAGGTGATGGAATTCCAGTTGAGCTAGTTAGAATCCTAAAGTTGATGCTGTGAAATTGCTGCACTCAACATGTCAGCAAATTTGGAAAACTCAGCAGTGGCCACGGGACTGGAAAAAGTCAGTTTTCATTCTAATCCCAAAGAAGAGCAATGCCAAAGAATGTTCAAACTACCATACAATAGTGCTCATTTCACATGGTAGTAAGGTTATGCTCAAGATCCTTCAAGCTAGGACTCAACAGTATGTGAACCGAGAACTTTCAGATGTTCAACGTTGGGTTTAGAAAAGGCAGAAGAACCAGAGATCAAATTGCCAACATTTGTTGGATCATACAGAAAGCAAGGAAATTCCAGAAAAAATCTACTTTCTGTTTCACTGACTATGCTAACACCTTTGACTGTGTGGATCACAATAAACTACGGAAATTTCTTAAAGAGATGGGAATACCAGACCACCTTACCTGTCTCCTCCTGAGAAACTTGGATGCAGGTCAAGAAGCAATAGTTAGAATCTTACATGGAACAACGGACTGGTTCCAAATTGGGAAGAAGTACAACAAGGCTGTATACTGTTACCCTGCTTATTTAACTTCTATGCAGAATACATCATGTGAAATGCTGGGCTGGATGAATCACAAGCTGGAATCAAGACTAGGGGGAGAAATATCAACAATCTCAGATATGCAGATGATACCACTCTAACAGCAGAAAGTGAAGAGGAACTAAAGAGCCCCTTGATGAGGGTCAAAGAAGAGAGTGAAAAGTTGCCTTAAAACTCAACATTCAAGAAACTAAATGATAGCATCCAGTCTTTTCACTTCATGGCAAATAGATGGGGAAGAGGTGAAGCTATGACAGATTTTATTTTCTTGGGCTCGAAAATCACTGCAGATGGTGACTGCAGCCATTAAATTAAAAGACACTTGTTCCTTTGGAGAAAAGGTATGACAAACTAGACAGTGTATTAAAAAGCAATTCACACTTTACTGACAAAGGTCTATATGGTCAAAGCTATGGTTTTTCCAGTAGTAGTCATGTATGATATGTGCGTTGGACATAAAGAAGGCTGAAAGTGAAAGTGAAGTCGCTCAGTCGTGTCCGACTCTGCGCCCACATGGTACTGTAGGGCCCACCAGGCTCCTCTGTGCATGGGATTTTCCAGGCAAGAGTACTAGAGTGTGTTGCCATTTCCTTCTCCAGGGTATCTTCCCAACCCAGGGATTGAACCTGGGTCTCCAGCATTGCAGGCAGATGCTTTTACTAATCTGAGCCACCAGGGAAAACCTAAAAGAGGGCTGAGAGCCAAATAATTGATGCTTCAAATTGTGCTGTAAAGACTTGAGAGTCCCTTGGACAGCAAAGAGATCAAAACCAGTCAATCCTAAAGGAAACCCTGAATATTCATTGGAAGGACTGATGCTGAAGCTGAAGCTTCCAATACTTTGGTCACCTGATGTGAAGAACGGACTCGTTGGAAAAGACCTTGATGCTGGGAAAGATTGAAGGCAGGAGAAGGGGTTGCAGAGGATGAGATGGTTAGTTAGCATCACCAACTCAATGGACATGCATCTGAGCCAACCTCAGGAGATAGTGAAGGACAGGGAAGCCTGGTGTGCTGCAGTCCATGGGGTCACAAAGAGCTCGACACAACTTAACCACTGAACAACAACAACACAGTTCGTCATAGCTTTAAATTACTGCCAGTCATTTGTGTGGCTGATTTCCAAATAGAAGCAGCCTTTGGAAACCTAAGAATAGGCTTGTGGACAGGCAGCATAGCATCTGGACCCTCAATCTGTCTGATTTCAAATCCTGCGATCTGGAGAGGTTGCCTAACCTCTGAGTGCCTGGGCTTTCTCATCATTAAAAGCAAGGGGAAGAAAACATTCATCTCTTGGGGCCCTTATGAAACTTATATAGACTCACATTTGTCAAGCACTTGGAAGAGTGCACAATCCGTAACAAGCAGCATACTAGTATCTTTGAACCTCTGGGCACCTCATTGTCCTCATTAGTTGAGCAACTTCTAGAAATTTCTCTGCTAGGTACACTTTGAGAATGAATCAGTTGGGTACTCGGCAGGTTTTAGAGGTGACTGCTATCTTCACAGTCAATAGTTAACTATTGTTTGGGAGCTAGCAACAGGAGCTGCTACATAAACAGAGAGAACCTGTGTCAGTGTAGTGCTTAGCCAAAGATCATTAATTAAACAACCGGCCAAACAAAGACAGATGTCCAAGGACAGGTGGAATCGGGGTGCTCAGCGGCCTCCAACCTCATCCTGCAGCTCAGCTTCTTTCTGGTTAAGGTTCTCCACTCACAAAAACCCACCAGGCCTCAAATGGGACCTAATTAAACTTACAAGCTGTTGCACAGCAAAGGAAATCATAAACAAAATGAAAGATGACATACAGAATGGGAGAAAATATTTACAAACGAAGTAACCGAGAATGGATTAATCTCCAAAATATACAAACAGCTCATGCAGTTCAAAATTAAAAAAAACAAACAACCCAATCAGAAAATGGGTGGAAGATCTACATAGACATTTCTCCAAAGAAGACATAGAGATGGCTAAAAGGTACATGAAAAGATGCCTGATATCACTAATAATGAGAGAAATGCAAATCAAAAACTACAATGAGGTAGTACCTCACACTTGGCAGAACGGGCATCATCAAAAAACCTACAAACAATAAATGCTGGAGAGGGTGTAGAGAAAAGGGAACCCTCTTACACTACTGGTGGGAATGCAAATTTGTACAGCCACTATGGAAAATAGTATGGAGGTGCCTTATACGGGCCTCCCAGGTAGCTCTAGTGGCAAAGAACCTGCCCGCCAATGCAGGAGACATAAGAGGCATGGATTTAATTCCTGGGTCAGGAAGATCCCCTGGAATAGGGCATGGCAACCCACTCCAGTATTCTTGCCTGGAGAATCCCATGGACAGAGGAGCCTGGTGGGTTACAGTCCATGGGGTTGCAAAGAGTCTGACACAGACTGAAGTGACCTGGTGCACACACACACCGAGGTTCCTTAAAAAGCTAAAAATAGAGTGATCATATGATCCAGCAACCCTACTCCTGGGCACGTATCTGGAGAAAATCATAATTTGAAAAGATACATTTACTGCAATGTTCACTGCAGCACTATTTACAATAGCCAACACGTGGAAGCAACCTAAATGGCCACCAATACAGGAATGGATAAAGAAGATGTGGTATATACATATACAATGGAATGTTACTCAGACATGAAAACAGAATGAAATAGTGCCGTTTGCATCAATGTGGATGGACCTGGAGATTGTCATAATGAATGAAGTCAGAGAAAGACAAATATCATGTTATTTTGCTTATATGTGGAATCAAAAAAATAGTACAAATGAACCTGCAACAGAACAGAAATAGAGTCACAGCTAAAGAAAACAAACTTATGGTTACTAAAGGGGGAAGCAGCGGGGAGGAGGAGGGGGAAGATACAACGGGAGCCTGGGATTGACATATACACGAATATGTATCAAATAGATGACAAACAAGGACATACTTTATAGGACAGGGAACTGGATGTTCAATATTCTGTAATGACCTCTGTGGGAAGATAATCTGAAAAACAGTGGATCTATGTATGGGTTTGACTGAGTCACTCGGCTGTACAGAAGAAACTAGAAACACTGTAAAACAACTATACTCCAATAAAAAATTAATTTAAAAAAACCACTGGGCTTCACCAACTGTGTGCACAACTGGCTTCACCATCAATAAACCTTGCCAATCTTAAGCAACTTGCCAGCCTTTAAGACAGAGAAGGCAATGGCACCCCACTCCAGTACTCTTGCCTGGAAAATCCATGAACGGAGGAGCCTGGTAGGCTGCAGTCCATGGGGTCGCTAAGAGTCAAACATGACTGAGCGACTTCACTTTCACTTTTCACTTTCATGCATTGGAGAAGGAAATGGCAACCCACTCCAGTGTTCTTGCCTGGAGAATCCCAGGGACGGGGGAGCCTGGTGGGCTGCCGTCTATGGGGTAGCACAGAGTCAGACATGACTAAAGTGACTTAGCAGAAGTAGCAGCAGCCTTTAAGAAACCAAAAGTGGTATTTATCAAACACAAGGGGAGGCAGTTAGGGACTTTACCAAATAGCTATCATGGAATTCTTTCATAAAGCTTTTTTGCATCATTTTACAACTCGCATTTTTCTTATTACAAAAGAAAACATGTTCTGTATAGAAATTCTAGAAACTAAAGATAAATCAAAATTTAAAAGATAAAAATATTCTCCAACCATACAGGGCCACAAAAAGCACTGCTAATGTCAGTGTATGATCTGCCAGCTACATACTTTTGTCACACATTTACACATTTAAAAAATTTATATGAATGAAGTCAGAAGGTACCTATTAGTTTGTAACCCGCTCTCATGGGTAAGTAACATTTTTAACAACCTGATTTTCAACTCCTAATATTCCACTGTAGCTGTAACTTATTCCACTGATTCCCTCATTGTTGCCCAATTAGATGGTTTTCTGTTTTACAATTATAAACAATGCTTGAGTGTATTTGTAACTATCACCTCATCCAAATTATTATTTTTTTATTAAATGTATTTTAATTGGAGGTTAATTACTTTACAATATTGTATTGGTTTTGCCATACATCAACATGAGGACCAAGTTTCTCGAGGTGAAGTTGCTGGGTCCAACAATATGCAAGCATTTCAGGGATCTGATTCATAATCTTACTTTGCCCCTTAAGAAGCATTAGATTCATTCTCAGAAATCCACTTGGGGCCAAAAAAGAACATTACATCTATTTTTAAAAAAGGTTTTTAGGAGAAGGAGATGGCAACCCACTCCAGTATTCTTGCCTGGAAAATTCCATGGACACAGGAGCCTGGCGGATGACAAACCATGAGGTTACACGACAGAGCATGCACGTGTGACCAGGGTGGAGGGAGATGGGCTGGTAGCAATAAACAGGTAGAACTTTTTAAAAAGGATTTCTAGATATTTAAATACTTTTTTGACTCCAAGGGTGGTGGTAGAGGGGCTAAAACGTGGGAGGAAGACACAAGTGAATGGTGTTTCCCTGCCACCCAAACAGGCAACACGGCACGCATGTGCACCCTAGCCCACGTGGACCCCACGTTGCTGCATCTGCCAGAAGACTATGCTCCTTGGCCCATCTTGAGCCTGCAAGTACATTCCTTAGTCTCTCCTCTCTTGCCTTTGCTCCTCTCTTTCCAGTGATTCTCAATGGGCGCTGCGCTGTCCTCTATGGCTCACAGTGGGCATCTCTGTGGGCGAGGGTTTGCTGTGACAAGGATGTGGGGGTACCCTTGAACTTCGACTGCTGACATCCTGTGTGATGGCAATGTTGTCTACTTCTCACATGACTTTCAAATGTTCCTCTGGACATTTATGTAGGTGGAATCCTGCATCTAAAACCTGCATGCAATATCTGGACTTAGATCCTATCACCATTCTACAGAAAAATAAAAAATAGCTTTTGAATGAACTTCCCAGGAATACAAAAGTATCTAGTAAGTAAATTGAGGGCTGTGTTGATAACTTGCTTTTTTCCAGGTTTTTCATGAGTTGTTTACCACTGCAGAAAAGTCCTATCACCAGCGGCAATGCTACTAGTGGTATTCAAGCCACTGATTTAACACCCCACTTTGGTCTATGCCCGCAGGCACCGCAGTCACAGTGATCACGACCAAACATCCAACCACTTCGTTGTGACTCTAATGTTGTTCAAGCATACATATTAGTTTATAACACACTGTTTTGATTTCTTGCTTGTATTATAGTCTTTAAAAAATCTAAAAATTATGTGTGAAGTTAAGTATTATTACCTGTGAATTACACTTAAGGATTCTAAAGATCAGATCAGATCAGATCAGTCGCTCAGTTGTGTCCGACTCTTGGCGACCCCATGAATTGCAGCACACCAGGCCTCCTTGTCCATCACCAACTCCCGGAGTTCACTCAGACTCACGTCCATCGAGTCAGTGATGCCATCCAGCCATCTCATTCTCTGTCGTCCCCTTCTCCTCCTGCCCCCAATCCCTCCCAGCATCAGAGTCTTTTCCAATGAGTCAATTCTTCGCATGAGGTGGCCAAAGTACTGGAGTTTCAGCTTTAGCATCATTCCTTCCAAAGAAATCCCAGGGCTGATCTCCTTCAGAATGGACTGGTTGGATCTCCTTGCAGTCCAAGGGACTCTCAAGACTCTTCTCCAACACCACAGTTCAAAAGCATCAATTCTTCGGCACTCAGCCTTTTTCACAGTCCAAGAGGATGCTTAAAAAACAGTTGTTTTAAAAAGCTGGCAATGGGTTGTGATAGGCTTGAGAGCAACTTGCTGGCGTCCCCTATTGGCGAACTCGAGCAAATGCTTCATAGCCAGCGGCTCTTTTAAAAGCTTTTGGCTCCAAAATGTGGTTAAGGAAATGATCCCTTTCTCACCCCCACCCCCGACCCGCCCAGACTCAAATAGGGCTGGTTCCTGTTAGTGAGCTGGTGCTTGAGCAGGGGGGATAGAGCAGAAAGTGGGGAGGCGGGGGAGGCAGTCAGAGGCAAGGGAAAGAATGGCAACCCCCAAATTTTCTAGGTATTTGTTCGTACCTAGAAAATTTCAGCATGTCACATCCCCTTATCTTCTCTGTCTCACCTGCTGGTGTCTCCCAGGTCTTTTACTCCATTCATGGCAGAGTCCCAATGTGTACTTTTGACTCCCGCTTTTCTCAAACCAGTGGTCCTTTAATTCAATGCCCCAGCATCCCTCCTTGGACTTGGTGGTCCAGCCCCGAGGGTTTCACATCCAGGACTTCTGGGCGGGGCTGACTTGGCATCTCCCAAGTGATGCTGACGTGGCTTGATGGGGGAGAAGTTCAAACTCGACTTTAAATCTTTGCCTATGTGAGCTGTATTCACCAGTCTCACGTTATGAGACCACGATGCTCTGAGAAGTTTCCAAAGGGCCTGGATTTCAAGGACTTTGGCACTTTTCTAAAGGAAACAGAGCACAGTGCAGGACCACCTCACAGAAGGGTCCCCGTGAATCCTTCCCTGGAGGTGGCTCCCTCCTCATAGGGAGGCAAGGTTTCCCAAATCTCAGTGTTTCCGCCAAATGAGCCTCCATGTCTTAAATAGAAGATTTCACTGGGAAAAGCTATTTGCTCCTTTTGGCAGCTTTGAGGCTCTGCTCCAAAAGAATAGTGTCTTTTGGCAGCCAAAGTAGGTGTCTTTTCACAGAGAAAAACTCGAGTCTCAAAGGGCCAGAGTACTTTGGTTTTCATCATTCTTCTTGGACTTGTTCCTTGTAATCATTTTGAAAATTAAATCCTCCTGTGCTTTCTGGAAAATGAATAAATAAGAGAGAATGAGGAAGAAAAAGAAAGTGGAGGGAAGAAAGAAAGGCAAGGAAAAAAGGGAGCTAGAAGACAGGGGTTGGTCTAAGTTGGGAGGTCTGGCTGGTAAGGGGAGAAAACGGTGAATTTTTCTGGAGAGAAGAATACTGAAGGAGGGGCAAGTTAGAGGACTTGGAGAGAGCACAGGGCAACCAGACTTCCCTTCCCACCAGAGGACGGTGTCACCGTGATGTGCATGGCTCCCTAGGCGGCTGCCCCGCAGCATGGATCTGCAGAGGCAGGTGCAGCGGCCCCCAGGCTGGCCCAGTGGTGCCACCCCCTGGCACTCACCCCCGGGTCCTCCTCCTGCACCCTGGCAGAAGCAGTGATGTCACTGCTAAGACAGGGTCATAAAAGCACTAGGCTTTTTTCCATCAGCTGGGTCACACTGCCTCTGGGAGCAGCCAGCTGCCCCCCTAGCAGCCTTGCAGGGAGGCCCACGAGGTACCCACAGTCCAGCCAGGGACCTGGGGATGGCTCCTCCTGGCCCAAATGACTGCAGCCTGGCCCACAATCTCACCAGAGACCCTGAGCCCCAATCCCCCAGCTCAGCTGCTTCTGCATTCCTGAGCCACAGGAGATACTAAAGGCATGTTGTGTTGCAGCACCAAGTTTTGTACTGAAACAGACAGTTGTCTTCGACAGTGACTAGAGTTTGGGAACTGGGCACCCCACTGAGTGAGGAGAGTTCCCACTGGTGTGTGCCCACCCTCCCCTTCAGCTGCTTGGCAAGCTCTGACTCACATCTCCACGGGGCATCTTTTAGGGTAAGGACCATGATTCCCATGGCCTAAGTTGCACATTTTTGAGTTCATTCCATAGTAGAGAAGTGCTTATCACACTGTTCATGTTGCAGAACAGGGAGAAAACATTGCTCCTTACTCAGCTCATTGGAATCAACCGGCCAGGCAGCTGTCACACCAACCTGGGCCTCCACAGGAATTCCAGCCTCCAGCGAAGGCAAGCAGATCAGTCTACCTTGGCTTCCTCGTAGCTCACCCATTGGGTGTTCTGTGCTGGATGATCTGCAGAGGGCTTTGCAAGGCTTTTTCACGCCAGGTTCCTCATCTGGACCACAGAACACAGATGATGGCAGTGACTGTCTTTTCCCTTCTGACAGAGAGAGTACGGAACTCCTATATTAGGCCTACAAGAGAGAAGTTAATTCACTACATACAATGGATGCTTGGGGATATCAGGGTTTAATCCTCCCTGCAGCTGACAAAGGCTGGAGGATAACTGGAATTGCAAATCAGTCCTGATATTTTCCAAAAGAATGGTATCTTGACATTTTAGAGTTAGAGGTAGCTTTAGTAATGGCTGGTTCAGGCCTCTTGTTCACAAATGAAAAAAGGCTGAGCGAGGTTAAGGAATTTGTCTGAGATAACACAGCTAGCTAGCTGGTGGCCTAGCAGAGACCAGAACTCAGAATTCCCAACTTTTAGCCTACATTCCATGTGTTAAGACCTTTAATAAAGAGTGAGTAAATAAATGCATGAAAAAAACCTTTCTGGTTTCCAGGATTTATACTGTCTGCAATTTACTTTCACAGAATCCATCGTAAATGAAGTGGTATCAGCTCAGTTCCGTCGCTCAGTCGTGTCTGACCCATGAATCGCAGCACGCCAGGCCTCCCTGTCCATTACCAACTCCCGGAGTTCACTCAAACTCATGCCCATCCAGTCGGTGATGCCATCCAGCCATCTCATCCTCTATCGTCCCCTTCTCCTCCTGCCTCCAATCCCTCCCAGCATCAGGGTCTTTTCCAATGACTCAACTCTTCACATCAGGTGGCCAAAGTATTGGAATTTCAGCTTCAGCATCAGTCCTTCCAATGAACACCCAGGACTGATTTCTAGGATGGACTGGTTGGATCTCCTTGCAGTCCAATGGACTCTCAAGAGTCTTCTCAAACACCACAGTTCAAAAGCATCAGTTCTTCGGTGCTCAGCTTTCTTCACAGTCCAATTCTCACATCCATATAGTAGCAAAGTTGCTCAGTCATGTCCGACTCTTTGCTACCCCATGGACTGTAGCCTATCAGGCTCCTCAGTCCATGGAATTTTCTCCAGTACTCCAAGAGTACTGGAGTGGGTTGCCATTTCCTTCTCCAAGGGATCTTCCCAACCCAGGGATCGAACTCAGGTCTCCCACACTGCAGGCAGACACTTTACTGTCTGAGCCAGCAGGGAAGCCTATATAGATGTGTATAAATTCACATTAGTCTTTTCTACCAGAGGGGCAGTCAGTCAACCTGTGATGCACCCTAGTCAGGGAGCCATGCTGCAGGTTAGCTTGTTAACATCAGAAGAACCCTGATAGGGATTCCATATTGTAGAGGACTTGCAAATATCCCATCTCCATCTGCACCAGAGTTTATTACTTCACCTAACAAATATAAGGAAAACTTTTTCATTGGTGAAATGAGTGGTGTTCAAAACATGTGACTGGCTACAAAGATAATGAGGGACCCACTCTTGCATGAAGGATAAGCATCTGACAAGTCAGAGGGATAACAGCTCTGAAATAGCAGTCCATGTTCAGCTCTTATGGAGACTCTGTTATCTCTGCCTTGATTTAACACTTCAGGAAGAAGCTTGTTATGGTGCCTGAAGAGACAGAACAGGCCCTTGGCTGCTTCTAGGCACAGGCGGTAGGGCAGGGTTTGTGCTTGCATGTGAATAAATGATTTTGACCGATTTCTGTCTGCAGCTTCTTTCACTGTCACATGATAGTGAAGCTGCAGACAAGGAAACTAAGTGTCCTATTTCAGTAGTGGAAAGCTGCCATGTTTATCCTAACAACCTGGCAATGCTGAAGGCCCATGTTTGTTCATCCAACAGATATGCAGGGAGCGCCTGTGATGCTCTGGTACTGTGGTACTGAAAACAAACAGAATTCATTGCACATTGTAATGTGGCTTAGGTAAGTTTGCAAAAACTGATATCAAAAGCAACTGGTACATCTAATCAACAGGTATCCTAAGTTCTTTGGAAGGATTCAGGAGAGCAAAGGTTTCCAATCCTTACAGCTCTTTGGAACTGAAACAATTCTAGAAATTATACAGGAAAAAAATTCTCAGTTATGTGTGAAACTAAGATTTAAGGAGTAGGTATTTCAGCGGTTCTCAAAGGGTAGTCTCAGATAATTAGCATCAGCATAAACTGGTTTTTCCAGTAGTCATGTATGGATGTGAGAGTTGGACTGTGAAGAAAGCTGAGGCTGAAGAATTGATGCTTTTGAACTGTGGTGTTGGAGAAGACTCTTGAGAGTCCCTTGGACTGCAAGGAGATCCAACCAGTCCATTCTAAAGGAGATCAGTCCTGGGTGTTCTTTGGAAGGAATGATGCTAAAGCTGAAACTCCAGTACTTTGGCCACCTGATGCAAGTACTATGGCTACCTCACGAAAAGAGCTGACTCATTGCAAAAGACTCTGATGCTGGGAGGGATTGGGGGCAGGAGGAGAAGGGGATGCCAGAGGATGAGATGGCTGGATGGCATCACCAACTAGATGGACGTGAGTTGGAGTGAACTCTGGGAGTTGGTGATGGACAGGGAGGCCTGGCGTGCTGCGATTCATGGGGTCGCAAAGAGTCGGACACGACTGAGCGACTGAACTGAACTGAACTGATAAACTGGAAAGATTGTTGGAAATGCAAATCCCCACGCCCCATCCCAAACCTCCTGAATAAGAAACTCTGGGGATGGGGACACGAAATTTTTGTTTTAAGAAATTCTCCAGGTTATTCAGATGTCTCAGTGTACTTTATAACAAAGAACAATTCCACTAGGTGGAACTCTCGCAAGAAAATGAAAACTTTTTTTCCTGCCACTGCTGGGTAATCCTGCAAGGTGCCACTTTACATAAGAAATTGAAAGCACATCTGTTATACAATTGCAGGAAAATTATACTGGGTGGCATCTTAACCTGAATAATAAGAAACTTGTTTTGCAATTATATGGTATTTCCACCCCCATGGTGATCTGGGCGCCACGTGGTGGAATTATCATGTAAGTGCAGAACACATTTTTCAAACCTATTACAGGTTTTCCCACTATCTGAAAGCAAAGTTCCTGTAAAACATTTTGTAAACAGAAATGGGGTATAGAGAATCCCAGATTTCTAGAAGTTTCAATAATGCCACTTAACTGTAACAAAAGACCAACATCAATACAGTCAGTAATGGCTCTTTTTGTGTGTGTGAAAGCAAAAATCCTCTTCAGATTTATTTTGATTACTGAAAATTAGGTATTATTTTCAATAGCATCTCCTACTAATTAGGTGTTTCATAAAACACAATGGAGTAATAATAATTTTCAGAAAGTAGGCAATACCTGTAATAAGAAAAACAAGTTCTGCGGTTACACAGTAATTCCACTGGGGGGCATGCTACCGTGAGAAACATGAAAAATCTGATCTGCAATTGCAGGAAAAAAATCGAGTGATATTCTAACCAGAATAACAAGAAAAACATATCTGTGTACAATTACATGAAAATTCTACCTGGTGACACTCTTACCTGATAAGTAAGAAAAATATTTGTTGCTTAGTCAGCAAGTCATGTTCAACACTTTGCAATTATGTAACAAAAACAATTGGCGGCACTGTAACAAAGAAACAAAAACTACAGATAATCCATTCTGTAGTTACAAGAAAATTCCAAAAGATGGCACTCTAACATAAGAAATGGGGAAAAAAAAAAAAAAAGGATGAACCACAATTACATAAATAGTCCACATGATGGCACTCTAACATAAGGAATGGAAAAATGGTGACCAGAAATTACATAAAAATTCCACATGATGGCAAACATGGATGAACCGCAATTACATAAATAGTCCACATGATGGCACTCTAACATAAGGAATGGAAAAATGGTGACCAGCAATTACATAAAAATTCCACATGATGGCACTCTAACATAAGAAATAGAAAACCTTGCAGTTGTACTTCTGGGACATTTTTCAGTAGATGGTACTCCAACACAAGGAATTTGGGGAAAAAAAAAAAAAAAGACTAAAAGGAAATACTGTGATAATCAACGTACAGGATTTATTTACTTAGTAAATGAAAGTGTAAATTAAACTTTAGTACATATTTTTTCAAGTGGTTTTGGCAGATCTTAATTATAGTGCTTAACTTTGGCATTTTAATTACTTGTTTGTATCTTCTTCCCACCATTAGCAGGTCCTCAAGGGCAGAGGACAACTATCTAACTTTTCTATCACTCCAGAATCTCCTACAGTAGCTGATGCATAATGGGAATTCAGTAAATGTGTATTAAATAGTGAAAAGAATGAATAAAACTGCGAGCGGCCAGTGAACAAAGAGGGAGGGAAAAAATGCTTCTGTATCCTGCAGTTAGACAGGTAGGGTGAAAAGTAGGAGAAAACGTGATTAAGACAGAAATAACAATGTTGTTCATTTTAATGCCTTCCAAAGATGAGACGTTTTAAGTTAGTGAATTGAAAGATAAGAAAATTCAGCAAAGATCATGTTAAAGGATAAAATGCAGTGAGAAAATTATTTTTAAATAGGCTTACAGCCTATTAAAATGGTTTTGATTTGTGTTTTCAATGGCCATCAAAACTGTTTCAGTCACTTAAATGCTCTGGATGTTGGTTTTTGAATTAAATGTTGGTGTTATTCACCTAGAGGAGCCTGGAAAAGCTGTTAGGTTCCAGGAGCCATGGGAGGAGGAGGCTAGGGCCTCCTGATGTGCAGATCAGACACAAGAGGCCAGGGTGGCCTCAGGAAGTGTGGCTATATTTGCCCCCTTGCCCATTTTCAGTTCCTGATGGACGGCTTCCTTCTCTCTGAGCTCCCCTCACCCCACCCAAACCTGCTCACCCAGCGGTCACCCACTGGACACCTCAGGACTTCCAGTGCCACAGCCCTAAAACTGTTTCCAACCCAGAAAGAATCTTCTGTCCCCTCTGACTTCTGACAGTTCTGAAAGTCACGTTCCTCAGGGCTCAGTCTCATGGCTGGCCTCTGCTTTGCCTTCTGGAAGGAATTCACGTTTTGTCCCAAATTACGAACCCAACCCTGAAAGACATTTCTCGATTGGTGGAGTTTCAGGCATCAGTCACCAGACAGGGATTTTTCAGGAAGGAATAAGAGGATCTCCCCCGAGCCGGCCGTGCTTTGGCCTCTGCTCTGTGCTGCTCACACAGGCAGCAGCTCCTGGCACCACTTGGCTCTGACTCCCAAGGAAGTTACAAAATGCCCTACTCCCTGGCTGTTAGCCTATTTAAAAATAAAAATGGGTTTACAAGGCCCTGGCATTCACACTCTCTGTCACAAGTCACTGCTTCATTCCCTGGAGCTTCAGCTTCAAGCAGCTCGAGCACGTTGCCAAGCCCCCAGCTCCTCACTCTGGCCTCTGTTTTTCCACAGCTGGCTCAGTACACTGGGACTGCCAGGCCCACATAGGCCAACAACACTTCTCCCGAATCTCCTTCCAAATGCAAGCACTTCACCTCCACCCCTCCAACCCAGCTGGCCTCACTTGGACTCCCGAGGAGACCAAACAGCAGATGCTTCTCTCGTCCTGCTCCAGGTCACTCTGGCACGTGCTCAAGAGGAGCTTTCCAAAGCAGAAACCAGACCTTGTCCCTCCCCTTCTCTTCCTGCACCTTCTGTCATGAAATACAACCCAAAATTCCTGCAAAGATCTTCAAAGGAGCCAGCTGCCCTAGCCTCTCTCCTCTCACCTTCTGTTTGCTCTGATCCAGCTGCTTCTCTTTCTGTTCCTCAAATACTCCGACTCATTCCCAGCTCAGGGCATTCATTGCAGGTGTGCTTTCACCAGGCTAGGCCCAGATCTCTGCGCAGATGCACCAGCTAAAGGCGTCCCTCACTTCCACACCATCCAGCCACTCTCTTCCACAGGGTCTAGTTCTTGTCCAAGATTTAGCTTGTTGGCCTAGATGTGCCCGTGTTTATCACTGGCACCCCTCATTAGAATGGAGAACTCATCTAGGGTCAGCATAAGGGGCTCCCCTCTGTATCCTCACAGCCTTGGAACACTGCTTGGCACAGAGTGGGTGCTCAATAATCATGTCTTGATGGAATCTTCACCACTCAGGCTAACTCGTAAGTATCGCAAATTCCTTGGGAAATTTTCTTGCCTTGTTCCATCTGTGTTCATATGTGGAATCACAGTTAATCACTGAACATTATCATGCTGAGGAAGTCTCTAATATAGAATATTTTGGGGGGGGGTTCTGTTTATCTCATGTTCTTCGTGCGGTGTCTGGACAGATGGGTAACAAACGTCCCATGAGGCTGGCAAGACTTCAACTTTTTAAAGCCTAAACTTAGAAACTGAACAGATGATGCCTTCAAACCTCTTATTTGCTGTTGTTTTAGAGGTCTGAGGAAGTGGCCCTTCTCCTAGCACAAATGTTCAGTTCAGTGGCTCAGTCGTGTCTGACTCTTTGCAACCCCGTGGACTGCAGCACACCAGGCCTCCCTGTCCATCACCAACTCCCAGAGTTTACTCAAACTCATGTCCATTAAGTCGGTGATGCCATCCAACCATTGCATCCTCTGTCATCCCCTTCTCCTCCTGCCCTCAATCTTTCCCAGCATCAGGGTCTTTTCAAATGAGTCAGTTCTTTGCATCAGGTGGCCAAAGTACTGGAGTTTCAGCTTCAGCATCAGTCCTTCCAATGAATATTCAGGACTGATATCCTTCAGATGGACTGGTTGGATCTTCTTGCAGTCCAAGGGATTCTCAAGACTCTTCTCCAACACCACAGTTCAAAAGCATCAATTCTTCAGTGCTCAGCTTTCTTTATAGTCCAACTCTCACATCCATACATCCATACATAGCTTTGACTAGATGGACCTTCATTGGCAAAGTAATGTCTCTGCTTTTTAATATGCTGTCTAGGTTGCTCATAACTTTTCTTCCAAGGAGCAAGAATCTTTGATTTTCATGGCTGCAGCCATAATCTGCAGTGATTTTGGTGCCCCCCCTCCCAAAAAAGAAAAACAAAGTCTGACACTGTTTCCACTCTTTCCCCATTTATTTCCCATGAAGTGATGGGACCAGATGCCATGATCTTAGTTTTCTGAATGTTGAGCTTTAAGCCAGCTTTTTCACTCTCCTCTTTCACTTTCATCAAGAGGCTCTTTAGTTCTTCACTTTCTGCCATAAGGGTGGTGTCATCTGCATATCTGAGATTATTGATATTTCTCCCAGCAATCTTGATTCCAGCTTGTGCTTATCCAGCCAAGCATTTCTCATGATGTACTCTGCATATAAGTTAAATAAGCAGGGTGACAATATATTATTTGGAACCAGTCTGTTTTTTCATGTCCATTTCTAACTATTGCTTCCTGATCTGCATACAGATTTCTCAATAGGCAGGTCAGGTGGTCTGGTATTTCCATCTCTTTAAGAATTTTCCATAGTTTATTGTGATCCACACAGTCAAAAGCTTTGACATAATCAATAAAGCAGAAGTAGATGTTTTTCTGGAACTCTCTTGCTTTTTTGATGATCCAGTGGATGTTGGCAATTTGATCTCTGGTTCCTCTGCCATTTCTAAAACCAGCTTCTACGTCTGGAAGTTCTCAGTTCACATACTGTTGAAGCCTGGCTTGGAGAATTTTGAGCAATACTCCACTAGTGTGTGAGATGAGTGCAATTGTGTGGTAGTTTGAGCATTCTTTGGCATTGCCTTTCTTTGGGATTGGAATGAAAACTGACCTTTTCCAGACCTGTAGCCACTGCTGAGTTTTCCAAATTTGCTGGCATATTGAGTGCAGCACTTTCACAGCATCATCTTTTAGGATTTGAAATAGCTCAACTTTAAGTTAAATGTTGATATGACACTGTTTATTTCAAAATGAAAAAAAAAAACTCATGTAAATCTGAAACAACTTCTGAATCATCTTATTTGACTTTGTGGTCATTAACTCTTTCACAATATGAAATTCTGTTAGGCCAGTGGTTGTGAACCAGGAATGATTTTGCTCCCAGGAGACACTTGGCAATGTCTAGAGATGCTTTTGTTTGCTACAACTGGAGGTGGGGTATTGCTGGCATCCACAGATGCTGTGAAATATCCTCCAGTGCCCAGGACAGTCCCCATGAAAAAATTTTGTTATATGGATATACCATTATTTATTCACTTCCCTATGATAGGTCACTTACATCTCCTAATTTTATCTATTATTTTCAATACTTTGACAAGAGATGAACATTTTGGTGTCTAAGTTTGTGTACAACTACAATAATTTTCATAAAATGTATTCTTAGAACTTGGACAGCTACATCAAAACTTGTATTTCAAAGCTTTACTGTCTACTTTAAAAACTGGTAACCAGATGGTGAGCTCTTTGTGTTTGGATAAATATTTTATGCTCCTTGGTATTGCCCAGTACACCTGGCTGTCTTAGATAGGGCTCCCTCAGAAGTTGATCTGAGAATAAAATTCAAGTGCGAGTCATTTATTTGGAAGGAGCAGCAGTCAGGAAATGAGGAAGTGAGACAGAAGAAGAGAAACAGAGAAGCCAGTGCAAGAACAGGCTCCCTCTGTGGGCAACTGGGGTTTCATATCCCCGAGAATCTCTAGGGGAATGTATGAGGTACACCTCAGAGTTGTCCCATCTTAGGGAGAGGAAGCTGGGGTATTGACCCTCCTACTCCCATTCATTCATCATGGCCCAGGGCTGCTCCAGGGCAACTCTGTGCCACTCTGGCCTTCCTTGCACACAGGTTGGATGTACATCCATGGCAGGAGTGGGCAAGGGGAACAACGGGATGGTGAGTGCAAAAGGTATTCCTGTTAATGGTGTCAGTCACACTGGCCCCATAGGAGAAAACACAGTCGATGCCCACACAGTATTTTTCAGATAATGTCACTAACTAGTGATTTAACTGTGATTCCATGCATGCACATAGATGATTTAGTTTAGTGATTAACTGTGATTCCATGTATGCACATAGACACAACAACACAAGAAAATTCCCCAAGGAGTTTGTGACGGTTATGATTTTAGCCTGAGCAGGGAAGAGTCATACCATTTTAGAATAGGAAGTGAGCTCCCAAAAGACCCCAGTCAAGCTTTGTAGTTCACAGATGAAAGAGGTCCTGAGAACTGAAATGGCTTGTCAAAGCAAGGCTTCCGTTTCTCATCCAGTCACGGACTCCATGTGCCTATGTGTGGGGTGATGGGTCTGATCATTCCAATCATTGACAAGTAACTAAGCATTCAGCTCTGGATGTTGGGATGAATTTTCTGTCCCTCAAGCATTCCAAGCTCCTTTCTGTCTCAGAGGGACAGAACTTGAACTATAAACTTGCTGTTTCCTGTGGCATAGAATGGTTTACCCTAGATATTTACACAGATACCTTCTTCGCTCTTGATTCCAATGGCACTTCCTCATCCAAGCCACGCTGGCCTATGGTTATCAAATGGTTAAAGCCCGTGAAAGGCCCAAGACACAGAGACTGGACAGCAAACACAAATCAATGGTTGTAAAATGTATAGGAGATCAGCAGGTTGTTCAGGCAGAAGGAAATGAAGAAGAGAGGTTCTTCAAAGGTAGGTCAGGGACCCACCTGATTTGTTTGGGTTTGTTGCAGTGCTGAGCATCTTGTTACCACTCTCTGCTTTCTCCAAGCTTCCCCATCCTGTGGCCCAAGAGGTTGATCTGCATGAGTTACATCCATAGACCCCCTTGCTCTCTGACTTCCTGTTGGGTCCAATCAATGGGCAATACCAGTAAGGGATGGGAGCTGAGTGGGTCAGTGTAAGTACTCCCTGTGGAATTCTGTAGTGCTTTCCCAGTCTTTTTTTTTTTTTTTTCTTTTGGCCACACCATGTGGCAAGCAGGATTTTAGTTCCCTGACCAGGGATTGGACCTGTGCCCCTTGCAGTGGAGGCACAGACTCTTAAACACTGGACTGCCAGGGAAGTCCCCAATCCTTTATGACTAAACCCTTTATTAAACATGTCTCAACTTACCCCATTTGCAAGTTGTTTTCTACCAGGATCCTGACTGATACAATAATTTAACATATTTAGGACTCAGACATTTAACCCAACCAAAAAATGGGCCAAAGAACTAAACAGACATTTCTCCAAAGAAGACATACAGATGGCTAACAAACACATGAAAAGATGCTCAACATCACTCATTATCAGAGAAATGCAAATCAAAACCACAGTGAGGTACCATCTCACGCCAGTCAGAATGGCTGTTATCCAAAAATCTACAAACGGTAAATGCTGCAGAGGGTGTGGAGAAAAGGGAACCATCTTACACTATTGGTGGGGATGCAAACTAATACAGCCACTATGGAGGACAGAGTGGAGATTTCTTAAAAAACTGCACATGGAACTGCCATATGACCCAGAAATCCCACTGTTGGGCATACACACTGAGGAAACCAGAATTGAAAGAGACACATGTACCCCAATGTTCATTCCAGCACCATTTACAATAGCTAGGACATGGAAGCAACCTAGATGTCCATCGGCAGAAGAATGGATCAGGAAGTTGTGGTACATATACACAATGGAATATTACTCAGCTATAAAAAGAACACATTTGAGTCAGTTCTAATGAGGTGGATGAAACTACAGCCTTTTCTACAGAAAGAGAAAAACCAATACAGTTTATTAATGCATATATATGGAATTTAGACAGACAGTAACAAAGACAGCAAAAGAGACACAGATGTAAAGCACAGACTTTTGGACTATGTGGGAGAAGGTGAAGGTGGGACGATATGAGAGAATAGCATTGAAACATGTATATTACCATATGTAAAACAGATGACCAGTGCAAGTTTGATGTATGAAGTAGGACACTCAAAGCTGGTCTTCTGGGACAACCCAGAGGGATGGGGTGGGGATGGAGGTGGGAGGGGAGTTCAGGATGGTGAGACACACACACATCCATGGCTGATTCATGTCAATGTAAGGCGGAAGCCACCACAGTATTGTGAAGTAATTAGCTTCAAGTTAAAAAAAATTTTTTTAAAGATTCAGACATTTAACTGAACACCTGTTTATTTCAGTCTTTTCCATAGTCATCTGAAATGACGTTATGCAAAGACTCCCATCTGGTTCTTTTTTTCTTTTCTTGAAGGTCGTGTTTTCTCTACCCTTTTTCATCTTTATGACCTTTAAAGCACTCTGCCTAGGTTGATTTGTTCAGTGTAGCCCCTGCCTCCAGAGGAGTCTGGTATTGAGATTTTCTATCAGAACACCTTCCTGCCCTCTGCTTTATAGGCTACAGAAAATGCACTTTCTGAATGCCAGGAAGGTGGGCTTGAGAGACTGTTAATCTTCAGAGAAATTGCAGTTGTGAAATGTCAGTAGTTCTTACTTTTAAAAATCTAGCAAAGACTTTTTGGTGAGACTTTGTAACTCTCCAAGAAGAAGGAAATGGCAACCCACATTCTTTCTCCAATATTCTTGCCTAGAGAATCCCGTGGACAGAGGAGCCTGGTGGGCTGCTGTCCATAGGGTCGCAGAGTCGGACACGACTGAAGCGACTTAGCATGCATGCAAGCATGTAACTCTCCAAGGATGTTAGAGATAGGGAAAGGGTTCTGTATGGAAGGTTGACATTTTCTCCTTCTATCCCTTCTCCCTTAGTCCTATCATCCATGCCCAAGAGGAGTAGTTTTTGATAGAACATGGTATTTCAATTCATACAAAGCAGGCTTCTGGAGATGGTCAATATTAGAAAAGTCAAAGGCTGATATGGCCTATGGGATAGAGTTTCTGGACTCTATCCAGATGGCTCTGGCACCCCTGAGGTGTAGAGTTCATAACTGCCGCTCCAGGATTATGTGCTCTTAATTTAACACTGTAGCTCAGGAAATTATTTTATTCATAACAAACATTATTGTCTTTACATTGAAGCTCAGGAAATTATTTTATTAATACAAGAAACATTATTGATCACTGGAGACAGTGAGACACTGGAGACAGAAGAGTAAACATGGCACATGCCCTGCCTTTGACAAGCTGCTCACAGTTCAGCGGGGAGACAAGCTTAAATAATAACTACCCAGAGGCACAAGGAAGGGAATCCTGCCTGAGGCCCTTGGCGGAAGGCTTGCTGAGGAAGTGATAATTGTACCAGGGGTAGAGAGAGTCAGGTAGAGAGCAGAGAAAAGACAGTTGCAGGAAGAGGGACCAGCATTTGCAAAGGCACATTGATGACTAACGCAGCCCAGAGTGTTCAAAGACGAACCCTCGGTAGCTACAGAGAGGGGTCGTAGGTAGGACCACGGGTAGAGTAGGATAACCCAAGAAATTATGAAAAATGTGTTTTTAAACATCCACATGAGAAACCTTTGGGGGAAGGGACAGGCATTTCTTTTAATATCAAATTTTATTACACTGAAGTAGAGCTTTTTTCCCATGGGTATTTGCATTTTAAATATAAAATAGAATTTAGCTACAGTAATCCAAATAGTATGGTACTGGCACAAAAACAGAAATACAGATCAATGGAACAGGATAGAAAGCCAAGAGATAAACCCATGCACCTATGGTCACTTAATCTATGACATCCTGGAATGTGAAGTCAAGTGGGCCTTAGGAAGCATCACTACGAACAAAGCTAGTGGAGGTGATGGAATTCCAGTTGAGCTCTTTCAAATCCTGAAAGATGATGCTGTGAAAGTGCTGCACTCAATATGCGAGCAAATTTGGAAAACTCAGCAGTGGCCACAGGACTGGAAAAGGTCAGTTTTCATTCCAATCCCAAAGAAAGGCAATGCCAAAGAATGCTCAAACTACCGCACAATTGCACTCATCTCACATGCTAGTAAAGCAATGCTGAAAATTCTCCAAGCCAGGCTTCAGCAATACGTGAACCGTGAACTTCCTGATGTTCAAGCTGGTTTTAGAAAAGGCAGAGGAACCAGAGATCAAATTGCTAACATCCGCTAGATCATGGAAAAAGCAGGAGAGGTCCAGAAAAACATCTATTTCTGCTTTATTGACTATGCCAAAGCCTTTGACTGTGTGGATCATAATAAACTGTGGAAAATCCTGAAAGAGATGGGAATATCAGACCACCTGATCTGCCTCTTGAGAAATCTGTATGCAGGTCAGGAAGCAACAGTTAGAACTGGACATGGAACAACAGACTGGTTCCAAATAGGAAAAGGAGTACGTCAAGGCCGTATATTGTCACCCTGCTTATTTAACTTATATGCAGAGTACATCATGAGAAACGCTGGATTGGAAGAAGCACAAGCTGGAATCAAGATTGCTGGGAGAAATATCAATAAGCTCAGATATGCAGATGACACCACCCTTATGGCAGAAAGTGAAGAGGAACTAAAAAGCCTCTTGATGAAAGTGAAAGTGGAGAGTGAAAAAGTTGGCTTAAAGCTCAACATTCAGAAAATGAAGATCACAGAATCAGGGCCCATCACTTCATGGGAAATAGATGGGGAAACAGTGTCAGACTTTATTTTTCTGGGCTCCAAAATCACTGCAGATGGTGACTGTATCCATGAAATTAAAAGACGCTTGCTCCTTGGAAGGAAAGTTATGACCAACCTAGATAGTATATTCAAAAGCAGAGACATTACTTTGCCAACAAAGGTCCGTCTAGTCAACGCTATGGTTTTTCCTGTGGTCGTGTATGGATGTGAGAGTTGGACTGTGAAGAAAGCTGAGTGCTGAAAAATTGATGCTTTTGAGCTGTGGTGTTGGAGAAGACTCTTGAGAGTCCCTTGGACTGCAAGGAGATCCAACCAGTCCATTCTGAAGGAGATCAGCCCTGGGATTTCTTTGGAGGGAATGATGCTGAAGCTGAAACTCCAGTACTTTGGCCACCTCATGCGAAGAGCTGACTCATTGGAAAAGACTCTGATGCTGGGAGGGATTGGGGGCAGGAGAAGAAGGGGACAACAGAGGATGAGATGGCTGGATGGCATCACTGACTCGATGGACCTGAGTCTGAGTGAACTCTGGGAGTTTGTGAAGGACAGGGAGGCCTGGCGTGGTACAATTCATGGAGTTGCAAAGAGTTGGACACAACTGAGCGAATGAACTAAACTGAACTGAATCTATGACAAAGGAGGCAAAATATACAATGGAGAAAAGACAGTCTCATCACCAACAGGTGCTGGGAAAACTGGACAGATACATGTAAAAGAATGGAATTAGAACATTCTCTAACACTACACACAAAAATGAAATAAAAATGGATTAAAGACTTAGATGTAAGACCAAATACTATAAAACTCTTAGAGGAAAACACAAGCAGGACACACTTTGACATAAATCGCAGCAATTGTTTTTTTGATCCATCTTCTAGAGTAATGGAAATAAAAACAAAAAATAAACACATAGGGGACTTCCCTGGTTGTCCAGTGGCTAAGACTGTGCTCCCAATGCACAGGGCTGGATGTGATCCCTGGTAGGGGAACTAGATCTAACATGCCACAGCTAAGAGTTTGCATGCCACAACTAAAGATCCCACATCTCACAACTACACGTCCTGCATGCTGCAACGAAGATCCTGTGTGCCACAACTAAGACCCCGTGCAGTCAAATAAATAAATAAGAAGTAAAATAAATAAATAAATAAAAATCCCAAATGGGACCCAATTAAACTTGAAAACTTTTGCACAGCAAAAGAAGCTATAACTAAAACAAAAAGAGAAGCTATATAACAGGAGGAAATATTTGCAAATGATATGACTGCAAGGGATTAATCTCCAAAATATACAAACAGCTCAATATCAAACAAACAAGCAACCTAACTAAAAAATGGACAGGGCTTCCCTAGCGGCTCAGTGGTAAAGAATCTGCCTGCCACTGTAGGAGATGCAGGCTTGATCCCTGATCCGGGAAAGTTCTATGTGCCGAGGAGCAACTAAGCCCATGGGCTGCAACTACTGATCCTGTGCCCTAGAGCCCAGGAATCAACACTGCTGCTGCTGCTAAGTCGCTTGAGTTGCATCCGACTCTGTGTGACCCCATAGACGGCAGCCCACCAGGCTCCCCTGTCCCTGGGATTCTCCAGGCAAGAACACTGGAGTGGGCTGCCATTTCCTTCTCCAAGGCATGAAAGTGAAAAGTGAAAGTGAAGTCGCTCATTTGTGTCCGACTCTTCACAACCCCATGGACTGCAGCCTACCAGGCTCCTCCGTCCATGGGATTTTCCAGGCAAGAGTACCGGAGTGGGTTGCCATGGAACCAACACTACTGAGGCACAGATGCCCTAGAGCCCATGCTCTGCAACAAGACAAGACACCACAATAAGAAATAACACCACAATAAGAAGACACACACAGTAAGAAACCTGTGCACTGCAACTAGAGAGTAGCCCCCACTCACTGCAACTAGAGAAAGCCCACACAGCAATGAAGAGCCAGCACAGCCAAAAATAAATAAATAAAATTATTTCTTTTAAAAAATGGACAGAAGATCTAAATAGACATTTCTCCAAAGAAGACATACAGGCATATGAAAAGATGCTCACTAATTATTAGAGAAATGCAAACCAAAATTACAATGTGGTATCACCTCACACTAGTCAGAATGGCCATCAACAAAAAGTCTATAGATAAATGCCGCAGAGGGTGTGGAAAAAGGAACCCTCCTACACTGTTGGTAAGAATGTAAATTCATACAGACACTATGGAGAACAGTTTGGAGGTTCCTTTAAAAACTAAAAATAGAGTTACCATATTATCCAGCAACTCCACTCCTGGGCATATATCCAGAGAAAACCATAATTCAAAAAGATACATGCACCCCAATGTTCACTGCAGCACTGTTTACAATCGCCAAGACATGCAAACAACCTAAATGTCCATCAACAGATGACTGGGTTAAGAACATATGGTGGAATATATATATATTCCATTATATATATATATATATATATATATATAATGGAATATTACTCAGCCATTAAAAAGAATGAAAGAATGCCATTTGCAGCAACACGGATGGACCTAGAGATTATCATACAAAGTGAAGTAAGCCAAAGACAAATATCATATGATATCACTTATATGTCGAATCTAAAATAATGATACAAATGAACTTATTTACAGAACAGATATAGACTCATAGACTTAGAAAACAAACTTATGGTTCTCATAAGAGGAAAAAGGTAGAGAGGGATAAATTAGGAGTTTGGGATGAAAATATACACACTACAGTATATAAAATAGATAGACAACAAGGACCTACTGTATAGCACGTGGAACTCTGCTCAGTGTTATGTAGTAGCCTGAATGGGAGGGGAGTTTGGGGAGAATGGTACATGTATATGTATGGATGAATCTCTTTGTTGTTCACCTGAAACTGTCACAACATTGTTAATTAGGCTGCACCCCAATACAAAAAAAAATTTTTTTTAAGTATTTCTTTCTCTTTTGTTGCCTTGTTCTCTTTCCATTTCTTGCCCCTTTTAGTCTTCACTTACCTAGAGGTGTGAACTCAAGAGGTGTTTGTACAACCTACATCTTTAGTGACTTTAACAACTATTTTCACAGTACAGAGGTGCCTCAAAAAACGAGAGTTGCCATATGATTCAGCAATCCCACTCCTGGGCATATATCTAGACAGAACTATAATTCAAAAAGATTTATGCACTCATATGTTCGTAGCAGCATTATTTACAATTAAAAAGCAGAGATACTACTTTGCTGACAAAGGTCCATTTAGTCAAAGCTATGGTTTTTCCAGTAGTCATGTGTGGATGTGAGAGTTGGACCATAAATAAAACTGAGCACCAAAGAATTGATGCTTTTGAACTGTTGTGCTGGAGAAGACTCTTGAGAGTCCCTTGGACAGCAAGGAGATCCAACCAGTCTATCCTAAAGAAAATCAGTCCTGAATATTCATTGGAAGGACTGATGCTGAAGCTGAAACTCCAATACTTTGGCCACCTGATGCAAAGAACTGACTCATTGGAAAAGACCCTGATGCTGGGAAAGATTGAAGGCTTGAGGAGAAGGGCACAACAGAGAATGAGATGGTTGGATGGCACCACCACCCTGATGTACATGACTCTGAGCAAGTTCCAGGAGTTGGTGATGAACAGGGACCCTGGCGTGCTGCAGTCCATGGGGTCACAAAAAGTTGGACACAACTCAGCGACTGAACTGAACTGAACACGGCATGGTTCATCGTTTCACTGAGTTAGACAAGGCTGTGGTCCATGTGATCAGTTTGACGAGTTTTCTGTAACACTGGTTTTCATTCTGCCTGCCCTCGGACAGATAAGAATAAGAAGCTTATGGAAGCTTCCTGTTGGGAGAGACTGACTGGGGGGAAACTGGGTCTTGTTCTGATGGGCGGGACCATGCCCAGTAAAGGTTTAATCCAATTTTCTGTTGATGGGCGGGGCTGTTTCCCTCCCTGTTGTTTGACCTGAGACCCAACTAAGGTGGAGGTAATGAAGATAATGGCCACCTCCTTCCAAAGGTCCCAGGCAGGCACTGCTGCACTCAGTGCCCCCGACCCTGCAGCAGTATACTGCTGACCAACGCCTCTGCCAGGGACTCCTAGAGACACCCACGGGCAAGCCTGGGTGAGTCCCCTGTGGGGTCCCTGCTCCTTTCTCCCAGGTCCTGGTGTGCACAAGATTTTGTTTGTGCCCTCCAAGAGTCTGGTTCCCCAGTCCCGTGTAAGTTCTGTAATCAAATCCCACTGGCCTCCAGAGTCAAATTCCTTGGGGGTTCTCAGTTCCCTTGCCAGATCCCCAGGTTGGTAAATCTGTTGTGGGTCCTAGAACCTTCTTAACAGTGTGAGAATTTCTTTGGTATGATTATTCTGCACTTTGTGGTTCATCTGCTTGGGGGCTCTATGGTTGGGGTTAATGGCAACCACCTCCAAGAGGGCTTATGCCACAGTCTGTGTGACCAGGGATCCTGCACCCAGAGCCCCTGTCCCTGCAGCAGGCCACTGCTGACCCCCAGTACCTCCACAGGAGACACTCAAACACAGTTCTGGCTCAGTCTCTGTGGAGTCTCTGAGCCCTGGTGTGCACAAGGCTTTGTTTGAGCCCTCGAAGAATCACTGGTGGGTATGGGATTTGATTTGAAATAAAATTTCACCCCTCCTAAATGACAGTAAAGGAATAAAAAGAAAAGATATGTTCTTATTGACCAAACAGGAGATCAGGTAACAGCAGCCAAGTGGGGACAAGGACTCTTTAATGTTTCAGAAACCTGGAAAGGCTCAGGAATTCTAAGCTATCTCTGAAGGTTGAGGAAAAATTGATATCAGAGTGGGCATCTAGCCTGTCTGCTACAGTTTAGAACAAAATGAAGAAAGAGCCGTGTAAGCATATTATGAGTTATAGAAGCAAACAGATGAAACTGCTAAGGATTTAAAATGGTTGTTTCTGGGAAGTGGGAACTGGGATGGGAAAAAGAAATCCTGGGTTTTGGTCTTCTGAGAGCCTTGTGTCACTTGGCCTTTAAAATTAAATTCTGTAAGCAATTATCCTTCAATTAAAAAATAAATTTTTAAAAATAAATATATTTTTTAAACAAATGAAAATATTAAGTATATACAAAACATATATATATATATATATATATATATATATATTAAAGTTGCTTTTGAAACGCATTTGGGAGTAAAAGATATGCAAATACTGCAGATAAGAATGTAAAATCGTAAAATCTTTCCAGGTGACAGGTGGGTAATATGGATCAAAAACTTCAATGTGTGGAACATTTAGTCCAGCATTTTCACTCTTGGAATTTGTCTTCAGGAAGTAATTGGACAACCACTGCTTTGATTATAAAATAGAAAAATTGGAAACTATCTATACGCCCTACACCAGAATTTTGATTTGAACAAGTCATGGCTCCTCCAAACAGTGAAATTATATGCAAATACTTTAAATGATGGATTGCACACATCCCAGACACTCAAAAATTCGAAAAGCCTGAAAACAAAAAGAGTGCTGGGCATGTGAAACAGAGAAATGTTGATATAGTGCTGTTGAGTGTACACCAGTACAGTCTTAGAAAAAAAGCAAAAAGTGGCATTACATAAATGAAAAGTTAAATATACACGTTGATCAGCAATTCTCATAGGGAGTCTAAAATGACTCCCATGAACTATACACTGCATAGAATTCTCCAGGCCAGAATACTGGAATGGGTAGCTGTTCTTTTCTCCACAGGATCTTCCCAACCCAGGTATCGAACCCAGGTCTCCTGCAGGGAAGGTGGATTTTTTACCAGCTGAGCTACCAGTGAAGCCTAAGACCTATGGATTTTTACAAATATTATATCCTGGGGTGGGAAGAGTGAGAACAGAACGAACACATCTACCTACATAGGTTTACTAACTACCTCCATAAGTTTATGAACCAAGAAAACGAACCTATATGAATAATGCAAATATGAAAGTTGACTACCATTAAAAAAAATAAATGGTGGCTCACATGGTAAACAATTCACCTGCAATGCAGGAGACTTGGGTTTGATCTCTGGATCAGGAAGAGTCCCTGGAGAAGGGAATGGAAACTCACTGCAGTATTCTGGCCTGGAGAATTCCATGGACAGAGGAGCCTGGCAGGTTATAGTCCATAGGTTGGCTAAGAGTCCCACAGGACTGAGTGACTGGTACTACAGAAAACAAAGCACAGCCCAAAAGACAATTACACCTGCGACAAAAACGTGGGATTACCTAAAAAGAGTTCTCCTTTTCCCAGGTGGTTCGCTCTCTGAAAGTTGCTCAGCTGTGTCTGACCAGAGCCTGTCTGGCTCCTCTGTCCATGGGATTCCCCAGGCAAGAATTCTGCAGTGGGTAACCATTCCCTTCTCCAGGAGAACCTTCGCCAGGAACTGAGCCTGGGTCTACCACACTGAGAGCAGGCTAAGTCATCAGGGTAACTCTAATCAGCCAAAGAAGAAAAAAAAAAAAAAAAAAAAACACCTGTCTGCCAATATCCGAGGCCCGGGTTCCGTCCTTGGGGAGCAAAAAATCTGGCTCGTTTATTTGCTCAGCCATGTCCAATCGGCCATCCTGTCTTCGCTTGAAAAACCCCATTGTGGTTTTATGGATATTGGGCTTCCCTTGTGTCTCAGCTGGAAAAGAATTCGCCTACAATGCGGGAGACCTGGGCTCCATCCCTGGGTTGGGAAGATCCCAGCAAAAGGGGAAGGCTAACCACTCCAGTATTCTGGTCTGGAAAATTCCAGGGACTGCATAGTACATGGGGGTCACAAAAAGTCGGACACAACTAAGCAACTTTCACTTTCAACTCACCAAAGACCAAACCCACAATCTGAAATGGTAAACACAGAAAGCTTCAAGAATCTAAAAAAATCGCCCGAGATCACTTATTTTCCAAGTTCTACTTTTCTACACAAGAATATCGGTCTTGTTTAACCTCATAGTGAAGTGAAGTCGCTCAGTCGTGTCCGACTCATCGCGACCCCATGGACTGCAGCCCATCAGGCTCCTCCGTCCATGGGATTTTCCAGGCTAGAGTACTGGAGTGGGGTGCCATTGCCTTCTCCTCATAAGACCTCCAAAAACCGTTGGCTAATGTAAAATTTCCTTCTTTCTTGGTCGTACTTGACTTAGTCTGCATGGCAATACTAGAGTTTAAGCTCAAGCAGCAGCAAGAAATGGACGACGGATACCGTACTGTGCCTGGGCATGTATTGATGAGGGGAAGCTCACACCTAATACACTGAGGATGAGAAGCAAAAAAAGGGTAAGTCCCAGTAAAGAGGTTGTAGCAGAGCTCTTCACATTAGTGGACAAAAGCTCATTCTTCAAAATATTATGTTTAAAGGAAATCTGCGATAAATTCAAATAATAAATTTAACATATTGCGTGCAGTGCCTTCTGGTTATACAAATGAACGCTGAGTCCCACCCCCGAGATTCGCCCCTTTCCCGCCCCAGATCTCGTGAAGTGTACTTCCAGGCCCCTGACTCCATGTCTTCTTCTCAACGCTCTGCATCTTATTTCTTTCGAATAAAGAATTTTCCTGATGGCTTAAGAAAGTGATATGGGAGTGCTGCATTTGACACAGAGAAGGTTCACTATAATGTCAAATAAAACAGAATGCCCTGAGTGCACAGTCGTGCCAAACTATTTGTGACCCCATCAACTGTAGCCCTCCATGCTTCTCTGTCCATGGAATTCTCCAGGCAAGAATACTGCAGTGGATAGCCATTCCCTTCTCCAGTAGCTTCTTCCCCACGAGCGAGCCTCTGTCTCTCACATTGTAAGCAGAGTCTTCACTGTCTAAGCCACCACGGTGACTCTAATCACTAATTTAAGAAAAAAAATGAAAAGCTGCTACCAATATAAGAGGACCTGGTTCCATCCCTGGGTTATAAAAATTGTCCAGTTCGTTCCCGCAGTCATCTCCAAACAGCTCTCCTGGGGCTTGTTCAAATGCATGTCCACCGAGAAAATGAGTGCTCTATAATGAGTTGTCCCTTTCTGCTCTTGTCTTCAACTCTTTCCCAGAATCAAAAAACAAACAAAATTATCGAGGAAAACCCGTTTAGCATTATGAAAATGTTACTAAAAATTAAGAATACGGTTTTTCTAAATAAATACACATAAAACCCTTAACTGATGCAGGTGTAGAAAAACAGCACAAAGCCCTTCACATTTTAAACTCTATTCTTCAACACAACTATATTAGCCTTTCTTAATACCACAAAGCCTCCAAAAATTAGCAGAGCTCCCGTTACCCTCACTTGGATCTACCCGACCGAATTCTCAGTAACGGACCAGGGACTCAATGCCGGGTAAAAGCAAGAGTAAGAGTAAGTATATCGCAGAGCCTCTGACCATATTAATTATGTAACGGTCACTCCTAACACAGTGAGGGTGAGGAACGTCAAGGGTAAGTCCGGGTCAAGAGTTTGCAGCAGAGCTTTTCACGGAAGTGGACGAAGGCTCATTCTTTCAACTACTACATTTTAAATAAAACTATGATAAATTGAAATAATAAATGGAAACTACGTTGCATGCAGTGCAGGCTGGTTATGCAAATGAATGCTGAGTCCCCGCCCCTGAGATTCACGTCTCTCCCCACCCCAGTTCTCATGAAGCCCCCTTCCAGTCCCTTGTTCCCAGGCCCCTGACTCCATGTTTTCTCCTCCTGTACACTCTGGGTCTGGTTTCGTTTGAATAAGGCTTTTCTTGACGGCTTAAGATAATGATATAGGGGCGCTGCATTTGACACAGAGAATGTTCACTATAATGTCAAATGAAACAGACTGCTGAACAGGTGATTATGATTAGTAACTTAGAAAAAGCAAAGTTTGGATATAGAATGTGATCATATCTACTGTCTACTATGAACAATATTTACATAGTTGAAATAATACAAACACTGAATATTAATTTAACCAAATATATGCTATAAATATATTGGGGGTGGAGGGAAGAAAAAGTATATGTTTAAAGAATTGTTTCAGGTAGCTAAATCCTATTCTTCCAAAGTAGCTAACCAAGAGACAATTCTAAAATTGAAAACATAAGAAACAGAAGTAATAATATTCTATACAGGGATATAGAAAGAATTCCCAGAAGTAGGTAAAAGATTTGAAAGTAGTTGCCTTTGAGAAGCAGAAAGAGGAGATTGAGAGGAAGGGGCAGGTGACTGTAGTCTTTCAGTTTAACTAGTTATGCTATCACATTTTTGAGAACAACATATTTCTAATAAAAATTAAATAAAAAAACAAATGTTACATTATCTGCTTTGATAGGATTTTGGATTAACCAGTTGTGTGCAGCTGTGAAAACTCAATGAATGCATACTTTAAGATTTACATATTTCATTGTATCTACATTTTACATCAAAAGAAAAACTGATAAACAAAGCCTAAAATTCTAATGACATGCATAAGGACATCTGTAATTTACTTCAAAATTCTTTAAAAAAAAAGATGGATCAATGAATGGATAGAAGGATGGATAAATATATAATAAAACAAGTACAGTAAACTGTTGACAGTAGATCCTAGGAGGTAGGTATATAGAGGTTTACTGTAAAATTCTTTCCATTTTGCTGTGTGTTTGAAAAGTTTTATAATAAAAGTTTGGAACAAATAAAAACAAATTGAGCATGAAAATTCAAGAGAGAATGTTCTGTCTGGTGTACCAGCTAGGTAAGCTTTAATTGTAAAATGCCACTTGCTTTTCAGAAGCATCCTGTAGCCATTTGACCCACAGATGACTGGTCAAATCAAAGAGGGCAGTGACACGTGAAGATGAGGGCAGACTGATATTTCTTGTTGGCACTTTTACCAGTTTCTCTACAGGGTACGTATGTTGTGCAACAATGAATTTTTAATCCCTCTTAACAAGATTTGTCCTCTGGTTATAAATATCCCTGTTGTCACATGCTCACCTATTTCTTAGCTCCAATTGAATTGTAAACTCATCCAAGCTATAGTTTATAAGCTCCAGGATCACACCCAGTGGTTCATCAATATCAGTTTTACTATACCACAGAGAAAAAGTAGCTCCCTGGAATAACAGATTAAGGAACAAATTAGCCAGAATGTCTGGGGAATAGAATCATACAATTTTCATTACAATGACTCTTAGGGCTTGGATCCAGTCTCGTTGTGAAGAAACTAAGTGTAAGAGAGATTAAGTGACATATCCAGAGTGAGATAGCTATTTAGTGTGATTATCTTTGGGTATTTGCTTCTTTATGTCCATTTCAACTATTAAATAAGTCTATGGGATATGACACACATATACTTGAATAAACAGCCACCCTTCCCCCAAAGAGCACTTGATTTAAAATAAAAGAAGAAAACTATGAGACAGGACTTAAGAGATGGTTACTGAGCCACACTTGGGTTTGCTTGCCTGACTTGCAGCAAAATCAATCTACTGACATGGGGTTGGGTGAAGGAAAGGACAGTGTTTATTGCAGGGCCAAGCAAGGAGAATGGGTAGTGCATGCTCAAAAGACCTGAACCCCCTGATGGATTTCAGGGAAGGGTTTTTAGAGGCAACATTATTAGGTTTGAAGGTTGTAGGGTGCATGATCAGTTCATGGACATTCTTCGAATTGGTTGTGGTGAGGTCACTGAGTGGTATATTGGAAGTTAACATCATCAACCTTCTGGTTCCTACCAGTCTGGGGTCTACATGCTTGTGGTCAGCATGCAGTTTCTCTCTGACACTTGGTAGGGTTTTAGTATCCTCAAAAACAATTCAAGGTATGGCTCAGGATATTATCTATAACCCTTAAGGAGGAACTAAAGGTCTTTGATTTTATTTTATGGTTAAACTACTGTAATTTTGTCTTGCTTGACTGATATTGTTGTCGTTTCTGTATTTTCTCACTTCTCTGATTAAATATGCTCTTTGGAATGTGGGGAAGGTCTAAGAGGCTAAATCCTTTTTACAAACAAGAGGTAGGAGACATGGAGGGTATGTTGCCAGGAAGGCCCCACAGAGTCTGGCTCAGTTTCAAGACCACAAGTTCCTATCCTGTCTGTTTGTAGGGTGAAGTGGGAGCAGGAGGATGTTAAGTGAGTGAAAAGTGTCTGTGGTAAAATTAGTGATACACACTACCTTGTGGATGAAGCCCAAGCATATTACACTGAGAAGCCAAACACAAAAAGGTCACATATTGTATGATTCCATTTATATGAAATATCCAAAACAGGCAAATCCATAGAGACAGAAAGCAGACTCATGGTTGCCAGGGGCTGGGCAGAAGGCAAATGAGGAGTAACTGCTTACTGGATATGGGTTTTACTTTGAGGTAATTAAAATGCTTTGGACCTAAATATAAATGAGTATATTATGAATGTACCAAATGCTACTGAATTGTTCCCTTCAGAATGGTTAATTTTATATTATGTACATTTCACCTCAATAAAGAAAATACACGTCGAATGAGAACAAAAGCAAACATAGCAACATGTTAACAACTGGTGGATCTAGGTACCGGCCATCAGGAATTCATCGTACTTATGCTAGCAACATTTCTGTTAGGTTTAAAATTTTTCTTATACAATCTTTTTAAAAGAAAAGGTTAATAAAAATAAAATATCTTTAGAAAACAAAGAAATCATTTAGTGATATTGCAAAATTGAGGTCACCAGTTGCAATCTAAAATTCATACAGTTTCATATCTATCATTTGATCACTGGCATGTCAAAATAGGAACAACTCTTACTTCATTGGCTGGTAAGGTTTCTAACAATGAAAATTACTTTCCAGGGGAGTCACAAGCCAACACTCTTTAACTTCAGAACCTATTAACATGCAGATTTCTGAACATCAGCACCTAAAAATACATGCATTGGGTCCTTTTGAACAGGTGGTAGTAAGATGTGGTTTAACTGAAGGGTCTGAGCTTTGGAAATTACATGTGTATATTCTGGCTTTGTCACCCGCAGATGAGTCTTACCAATCCACTGATGGCTAAAAGCAAAAGGGTGCAAGCTGACTAAGTTTCACAGGAGTAACACTAGGGGCACAAGTGACCATTTTGACCCTTGCACAGAGTGTCCTGAAACTCAAGCAGTGATATAGTAAAGATGATACCCCATCCTGTAACCTCGTAACAACCAGAAAATGGCATGTCTGCCTCTAATGCACAGTGGGTCCAACGGAGTTAATGCCTCCCTGGTTTCTTACAGGTCCAGCACCTAATTCTAAATTCCCCATTCAACCATGTCTGAGGCCTGAGACAACAGATCAAGCCTGTCTACACAGGGCGAGAGGCTAATTGCTTCTCTGACCAAGATGTACACACACAAAAGAGTACATAAAGATGCGAAAGGTTATATCGTAATGTGAGCATGCTTAACACTACTGAAGCTGTACATTTAAAAATAGTTAAGATGGTGGACTGAATGTTATGTGTTTTCTACCACAATAATTTAAAAATACATAAGACCCAAGTTTCAGTTTTCACACAGCAGACATGAGAATGCCTTCCTTTGTGTCCAAAATGAAGGTACACTGCCAATCTGTAAAGCTGGATGCAACTTAACACACTTCAAATGAAATACAAACTGTTCCTATGGAGGAAAAAAAAATAACCTAGAAAAACAGTCAAGCCTCTGCACACATCTATGTTCAGTAAGAAAAATGGACATAAGAACAGGTTAATGGCAGAAGGACATTAAAAATAGAAAAGAACTATTGAGTTGAAGGTGTTACCTCAAGAGATAAGTACAAATAAATACTGTAGAGTAGCTGTCTCCATAGAACAGATAATGACGTGAACTGATGCATTCCCGTTTAGGGTTTACTCATTGCTTCTGAGATGCAATTTATTGTTTATCTTGACACTGCTCTGGGATTTACTAAATCACTAAAGGGAATGGGAAGTTCAGTTCATAAATATAACCTTTGTAGGATGACAAATACAAGGATGTTCCACTTCAATAACTGAGTTCTTTTTCATTTTTTCTTGCAAAATTTTAAATTTTCCCAGAATTTTGATCATGCCTATAAGAACAAATCTATGTTCAATCAACAGGGCCTCTTCATTCACACTTTAACACCCAAGTGGTAATAGTTTCAAAAGACTAAAATGCTATTCTTCTCTAAGTGTTATCTATATCGCAGTGAGTGTTGTCTAAAGATTTGGTAGAAGCCTTCACTGGAGGGATTTCAAGAATGGAAACAGATGAAGGAGGAAATATCTGGAGTGGTGGATCCTGCCAGGTAAGTAGAGGCCAGCTCTGACTTTCATTCTATTTCTTTTGTTCCCCTTCCTTTCACCTTATGCCCAGAAGTTTGTATAAGTAGACCTTTTCTTGATATAAAAACAATGTCTTAATTTTGGACCTAATAACACTTCAGAATAAATGCAGGGAGTTCCCTGGTGGTTCAGTAGTTAGAACTCCAAGCTCTCACTGCCAAGGGCCAGTGTTTGATCCTGCTCAGGGAACTAAAATCCCACAAGTGACACAGTGCAGACAAAAAGCAAAGAAGAATCCAAGTTTTTACAGAAGTCAGAATTTGGGAGAGCATGTTTTCCAAATATGCTTACATAGGCATTACTTTTTCATTCATCAGTTCAGGGCTAACCTTGTTGTGGACGTTTGAAAAGATGGCACCAAATGCTCTGACACTCCTCCCATAAATTGGCAGAGTCCAATTTTCCCTTTCTGCCTTGAACCTGGGCTGGCCTTATCTGGAAGAAATGGAATTTAGGAGAAGTGATGCTATGTGACTTCCAAGGCCTGGCAGCTTCTGCTTAGTTCTCTCTGAATACCTGCTATCTGCTCTCCAGATAGCTCTCACTTGGGACCCACCCACCATGCTCTGAGAAGCCCAGGACACATGCAGAGGCAGATGTAGATACTCTGGTGGACAACCCAAACTGACAGCCAGGATCAGCTGCCAGGCTTGTGCAAGCCATCATGGATGTCCAGCACAGCTGAGATTCTGATGACTGTAGGCACAACGGACACTTGACTGCAACTGTGTGAGAGACCCCAGTGAGAACTGCTCAGCTGAAACTTCCTTGAATGTCTGACCCACACAGTGGTGAGCAAAATGAAATTTTAGTATATATAAAATTACCCTGAATTTGGGGGTAATTCACTATACAGCAATAGATAGATCAACAAAAGAAAATATCAGAATATGAAACTTTATAGCAACAGACATTTTCAATCAAGAAAATAAAATTAAGATAATTTGGCCATGACACAGCCCATTTGGTTTTATTTTTTCCCCATTTAAACATGAGCATTTACAAGTTAAGAGATCTGTGTTTTCATGTTGCTCACAGAAGAAAGACAGATTCAGTAATGTAATTTTAACAATTAAAACTATAGATGTTGTCATGTAATCAAAATATATTGTCAGACACTGTACTAGAGATCAGCACATATTCTGTCCTCAAGGAACAAATAGTCTAGTGGGATAAATGGCATGTTAAAAAAAATTTCAATGAGTTTCATGTGTATAAAATCCTTACAATATCTTCAGGCACATCCTAAGTGTCATGTACCTGCAAACTAAATAAATATAGATTCACTTATTTACTCGACAAATACTTATTTATCACCTTCTACATGGCAGGCCCCACATGAGGTGCTCAACATTCAGAAAACTCAACATTTAGAAAATTAATATCATGGCATCTGATCCCATCAATTCATGACAAACGGATGGGGAGTGACAGATTTTGCTTTTGGGGGGCCCTCCAAAATCACTGCAGATGGTGACTGCAGCCATGAAATTAAAGATGCTTAATCCTTGGAAGAAAGTTATGACCGACTTAGACAGCATATTAAAAACCAGAGGCATTACTTTACCAACAAAGGTCCGGCTAGTCAAAGCTATGGTTTTTCCAGTGGTCATGTATGGATGTGAGAGTTGGACTGTAAAGAAAGCTGAGCCCCGAAGAATTGATGCTTTTGAACTGTGGTGTTGGAGAAGACTCTTAAGAGTCCCTTGGACAGCAAGGAGATCCAACCAGTACATCCTAAAGGAAATCAGTCCTGAATATGCAGTCCTGAATAAGGACTGATGCTGAAGCTGAAACTCTAATACTTTGGCCACCTGATGCAAAGAACTGACTCATTGGAAAAGACCCTGATGCTGGGAAACATTGAAGGTGGGAGGAGAAGGGGACAACAGAGGATGAGATGGTTGGATTGCATCACTGGCTCAATGGACAGGAGTTTGAGTAAACTTCGGGAGTTGGTGATGGACAGGGAGGCCTGACATGCTGCAATGCATGGGGTCACAAAGAGTTGGACTTGACTGAGCTACTGAGCTGAACTGAACATGGCAGGGCCCGTGTGAAGTGTTAGAGAAAAAGTGCTGAATAAAGAGTTTACATTCAGAGGACAGGACAGATACTGAACATTCAACAAGCAGGGGTATCCCGGAAGCATTCCTGGGATGCTTGGGAAGCCAGAGAAGGCTGCTGATCCCAGGAAGGCCAAAGGCTAGGCTAGACCAGGCCAAGGCTAGAGAGATTTAGCAGCATGTCTGATAGCCAAATAACAAGAAGAGAAAAGTAGTTTACCCCAAGCCCAAATGGAAATCTAATATGTAAAGTCAAATTTGGGAGAGGCCTGAAGGCCAGTGAGGCAATCAAGATCTGTTCCACAAATTCCACACTGGATCAGAAGGAAAGTCCAAGTGCAGAGACAAGCACTGGACTGCATGCATTGGACCACACATGAGAGCTCAAGAAGACAATGTTGTTGGAATAGAAGACTGGGAGCAGTGCTCAAGCCTCTGGTACTTTGGCACTAGAAATAGAGTAGAACACCCATTGCACAAACAGGTCTGGACCAAGATATGTTGCAGCTGAGGCAAACTAAGAATTAGATATGTGCTTCTGATGCTGTCCTTCCAATATTAATGCAACCTTTTCTTACTGAGGGAGTAGAACTGGCATCAGGATGGTTTTTGTCATTTCTACTGTCTACTTCACTAAAGTAGGACTGATTTGTAAGTTGATGGTTATAGAAGTAGTCACACATGTAGATCTGAGTTAAATGGTACCATATTTCTGATTTTCATTGGAAATGGTATTACCTTTACAGATTGGGGCTCAGAGCAATTATGCACTTGGTCTGTCTTTTAACTTGGCTCTGAGCCTGAAGGATCCCAGAATATGAGTGTCTGCTAATTGCCCTAGTGTGACTGGCCAAGGGCTGGTGTGTGTGTATGTTCATATAAATAAAAGTGTATCTGTGTGTGATTGTTTGTATGTATGTGTGCATGTGTGTGTGTATGTGCATGCATGTGTCCCTCCTCCTGAACAAGGTGGATTCTACCAGGGTTAGAAGTATGTCAGTAGTATTGAATCATCTAAAATTTATCACTTGAGAGTTTAGAACTCACCACTTTTTATATAGCCTTTTCCCTTTTTCTTCAAACCCCAGAGCTTGGATTCAGGTGTCTGCAAGCATGGAGTCCACCCAAAGATGGGCACAATAAAGGATAAACATGGTAGAGACCGAGTAGATGCTGAAGAGATCAAGAAGAGATGGAAAGAATACACGGAAGAACTGTATAAAAAAGATCTTAATGAACCGGATCACTACAATGGTGTGGTTAGTCACCCAAACCCAGACATTCTGGAGTGCTAAGCCAAGTGGGCCTTAAGAAGCACTGCTGTTAATAAAGCTAGTGGATGCGATGGAATTCCAAAAGAACTATTCAAATCTCTAAAGGAGAATGCCATCAAAATGTTGCATTCATTATGTCAACAAATCTGGAAGACCCAGCAGTGGCCACAGGACTGGAAAAGGTCAATCCTCACCCCAATTCCCAAGAAAGGTGGTACTAAAGAATGTTCTAACCATCAGACAATTGCACTCATTTCCCATGCTAGTAAGGTCATGCTTAAAATCTTGCATGCTAGGCTTCAGAATTAGGTGAATCATGAACTTCCAGATGTCCAAGCTGGGTTTAGAAAAACAAGAGGAACTAGAGATCAAATTGCCAACAGTTGCTGGAGTATAGAGAATGCAAGGGAATTTCAGCAAAACAGCTATCTCTGTTTCATCGACTACATGAAAGCCTTTGACTGTACAGATCATGACAAACTGTGGAAAGCTCTCAGAGAGATGGGAATACCAGACCATCTTACCTGTCTCTTGAGAAACCTGTATGCAGGTCAAGAAGCAACAGTTAAAACCCTGTATGGAACAACTGATTGGTTTAAGATTGAGAAAGGAGTATGACAGGGCTGTCTGCTGTCACTCTGTCTAACCTATATGCAGAGCACATCAGGAGAAATGCCGGCTGGATGAGTTACCAGTCTGAATCAAGATAGGCAGGAGAAACATCAACAGCCTCAGATATGCAGATGATATCACTCTAATGGCAGAAAGCAAAGAGGAACTAAAGAGCCTCTTGATGAGGGTGAGGGAGGATAGTGAAAGAGCGGGCTTAAAACTAAATATTCAAAACACTAAGGTCATGCCTTCCAGACGATTACTGCATGACCAATAGAGGGGGAAAAGGTGGAAGTAGTGACAGATTTCCTCTTCTTGGGCTCGAAAATCACTGCAGATAGTGACTACAGCCATGAACTCAGAAGACAATTGCTTCTTGGCAGGAAAGCAATGACAAACCTAGACAGTGTATTGAAAAGCAGAGACGTTACTCTGCCAACAAAGGTCCATATAGTCAAGGCTATGGTTTTCCCAGCCATCATGTATGGTTGTGAGATCAGAACACCAAAGAATTAATGTCTTCGAACTATGGTGCTGGAGAAGACTCCTGAAAGTCCCTTGGATCGCAAGGGGTTGAACCAGTTAATATATATATATATATATATATATATATATATATATATATTTTGCTTTACAATATTGTATTGGTTTTGCCATATATCACCATGAATCCGCCACGGGTGTACACGTGTTTCCCATCCTGAATGCCCTCCCACCTCCTTCCCCATACCATCCCTCTGGGTCATCCCAGTGCACCAGCCCCGAGCATCCTGTATCATGCATCGAACCTGGACTGGCGATTCATTTCACATATGATATTATACATGTTTCAATGCCATTCTCCCAAATCATCCCACCCTCGCCCTCTCCCGCAGAGTCCAAAAGACTGTTCTATATCTGTGTCTCTTTTGCTGTCTTGCATACAGGGTTATCATTACCATCTTTCTAAATTCCATATATATGTGTTAGTAGACTGTATCCTAACCAGTCAATCTTAAGGGAGATTAAGCCTGAATATTCACTGGGCATTACCATCTTTCTAAATTCCATATATATGTGTTAGTATACTGTATCCTAACCAGTCAATCTTAAGGGAGATTAAGCCTGAATATTCACTGGAAGGATTGATGCTGAAGCTGAAGCTCCAGTATTTTGGTCATCTGATGCAAACAGAAAACTTATTGGAAAAGCCCTGATGCCGGGAAGGATCGAGGGCAGGAGAAGAGGGTGTCAGAGGATGGGACGGCTGAACGGCATCACTGATGCAATGAACGTGAACTTGGGCAAACTCCAGAAGATGATGAGGGACAGGGAGGCCTGGCGTGCTGCAGTCCATGGGGTCACAAAGAGTGGGATACTACTAGGCAACTGAACAACAAACATGGTAAAGCCATGCCTGTGATCCTTAATGGCTGTAAGACCCTGGGCAGGTTCTCAACCCCAACAAATGGTAGTTTCCTGAGCTTTAAAATGGGGATAATAATATTTTGCTCCTAAGACTGTTATGAAGAAAGAAGAGCATACTGAAAGCATTGAATGCGATTCCTGGATCATCATAAGCACTAAGTAGGAGCTCTTATGGTTAGAATTATAGGTACTAAACAAGGGCTACAAACATCCAGATACCACCCAAACTAGGGTTTATACTCATTTCACAACATTACGGCGTGCCTTATAAATAGTTAAAATACTAAACAAACTGTAGACATAACTATAGCAACCCACTTAAGATGGTTCATCACTTGCCAATCTATAAGGTACTCAAAAGCTAGTCAATTCTCTTCCAGACAAACAGATGGCCTTTCCTCATCTTAATATAGGTAGAATGATTTTGTGAACCCAAGCTGATCTGGCTTAAAAATCCAAGCATTCTTTCATCTCTACATAAATTAATAATTCAAAACAACGTATTTAAAGAACCAACTTCCATTTTGCTAAAAACGAGAGTCCATTAATGGATTGTCTCTAAGCTTAGCAAGCTCTCCAGCCGTCTTTTCAGTGGGTTTTTGTTGTCTCCCTCAAACGCACACTGATGGCCAGGCCTCAGCAGCATCAGATGGAATGAGATGCAACTAGCCGACAGTCCAGGACCACCTTCTTCCTGGGCTAGACTTTAACACTGCTACAGTGGACTTTTAATCCATTAATTAACGATGAAAAAGGAAGGGATAAGAGTGCTATATTCTGACATCAATAGTTTCAAACAGCCTAATGAGACTGTTTGGAAGGCATACTAGGATGTCTTCCAAAATTGATGAGCTCAACCATTGATGGGAGTTAACTGAAGAAAACATTCAGTGCAGTTTGCTTCAACAGTTCTTTTCTGAACTGGCTATGAATACTGTAACTGAAGTTCATTTGGAGTTTTTTTATACCATGTTTACAGAGATCCTGAACCATGAAAAAGAACAGCTCCTTATCATCAACTGCTCCATCTGTTCATCTATTCATCCATCACTCTATCCATCCATTCATCCATCACCCATCCATCCATCCAGCTGCCCCATAAATACTTACTGAATGCTTTTCCTCTCATGGAGCTTACCAAAAATGATGAGATATAATATGGAGCTATTATTCTAGAAATAACAATAAACAAAATAAATGGGGGGTGAAGGAATACAGTGCAGTATATGTGTGCAAATTTAAATAGGGGAGCACGGATGGTCTCAGTAAGTAGGCAATATTTGGGCAATGCCCTGAAGGAGGTGAGGGAATAAACCATGCATATGTCTGAAAGAAGAATGTTCCATATAGAGAAACAGCATGTGCAAAGCTGAGTGCGTACTCTGTGAGATGGAGAAATACCAAGGAGGCCTAACATAGCACAATTCCACTGGTCTATGAGACCAGAAAGCCCTGGTATTTTCTCACACTGTGTTATCCTGGGTTCCCTGGAAAACAGAGCCTGAAGAAAGGTTTAAATGCTAAAGCTTTCATGGGAGGTATAATCCATGGTAGCTAAAGTGAGGAGAAAAGAGGGAGATTCAAATACAAGGTGAGGGGCTTCCCTGGTGGTCCAGTGGCTAAGACTCCACACTCCCAAAGCAGGGGGCCTGGGTTCAGTCCCTGGTCTGGGAACTAGATCCTACATGCCACAAAGAAGAGTTCACACGCCACAACTAAACATCCCACGTGCCACAACAAAGACTCTGAGCAGCCAAATAAATGAATCAATATTCAATATAAGATGATGTCCTGTGATACTGGTCACTGCTTTCCAACAAACTTTCCATCAAACTCTATGAGAGAAACCGCTGCTTCTCTCAGGTGTGTCCACCTGGTACCAAGATGAAAAGAAAGAACTGTGCCCCATTACAGCCCATCAGAGAGGGAACGCATAGGGAACTTAGCTGCTGACTCTCTGCTGTCTCCTGTCTACACTGATCAGAGTTTGTCCCACGGGCATTGACTTCCTTGCACTTCTACATATAAAATCATTAGACCTGTGCACTTTATTCTGTGTAAAGATAAATTTCTCTTGAATACTAACAAATGACAAATAGTCTGTTGCTTCAGCCTAGGTCCCAAAGAGAAGATGATGTGTGGCAGGACTAGTGAAATAAACCTTTGTTGATATACGCCACTGAAATTTTAGAGTCAATTTTTGTTGCAGCATAACCTAGCATATCCTGATTGACACAAGGATTCACTGCCCCATTAGCACATTAATGACATGAGGTTTTCAGTAAAGACACCTACTTAATGTTATTTAATCCAGTATTCTCAAACTGTTTTGATTATTGACTATTCTTTCCACAGAGCACCTTTATATAATGGAAGTAGTTTGACAAAACACCGTCTGTATAATCTTCTCCAAGGAGATTGGGCAACACACCCTACTGTGTAATAATTAAAATATTCCCAGATCTTAGCAGTTTGGGAATGAATGATGTCACATTTTTATGCCCAAACTGGACTTCCCCGGTTACGTAGTGGAAAAGAATCCATCTGCCAGTGCCGGTACACTGGTTCAGTCCCTCCCGGTCCGTATGCCCTGGAGCAACTAAGCCGGTGCACCACAACTACTCAGCCCACGTGCCCTAGAGCCAGTGCTCCGCAAGAGAAGCCACTGCAGTGAGAAGCCCCGGCTCTCCCCAACTAGAGAAAGCCCCTGAGCAGCAACAAAAATCCAGCACAACCAAAAACTAACTAAATAAAATTTTAAAAACACACACATTTATGCCTAAATTAAGGATTCCTAGACCAAGACCTGGAGAAGGCAATGGCAACCCAGTCCAGTACTCTTACCTGGAAAATCCCATGGACAGAGGAGCCTGGTAGGCTGCAGTCCATGGGGTCGCGAAGAGTCAGACACGACTGAGTGACTTCACTTTCACTTTTCACTTTGATGCATTGGAGAAGGAAATGGCAACCCACTTCAGTGTTCTTGCCTGGAGAATCCTAGGGATGGGGGAGCTTGATGGGCTGCTGTCTATGGGGTCTCACCGAGTCAGACACGACTGAAGCGACTTAGCAGCTGTTCTGCTGCATCCCACAGGCCAGCAAGGCCTCACTTGCCCAGTTTAACGACCAATGAAAAGGCCCTAATTCACCGACAGAGAAGAAGACATCATGCTTTACCCGATGGAGGACCCTGTCTGTCTCAAGCAAGGTCCTGGAACAACATCCCATCATGTGCAACGCAGGAACAAGCAGGCAGGACCGACACGTTGGCAGGTTTCACTGCTGGGGGCTGAGGGAAGCCAGGATTACCAATTGTATGGGAATTGACCTCAGGTGATTCCTGTCAGGCAGATGCCCTGGAGAAGGAAATGGCTATGCTCAGCTGGAGAATGCCTGGCAGGCTTCAGTCAAAGACTGGGATATGGCTGAACATGCACGCGTGCAGTAACGCAAGCACCCACGCACACAGGCACCCACGCAGGGACGGACTCAGGCACCCGCTTACGCACGCTGGCGGCCAAGCACGCAGCCACGCACCCACACACACGCAAGCACATATGTACCCACGCACCCATGCAGGCGCTCAGGCACCCGCACATGCTCGCAGATGCCCACGCAAGCACGCACGCACACAACACACACGCACACAAGCACGCACGCATGCGCACATAAGAACCCATATTCGTGGCACCCAAGTCTACCGTTGCGTGGCAACGGCTGATCGAGGAAAGCCGTTGAGGGTCAGACTCCTCATCAGCCGTTTGGTAAGCTATAGTTAGCTGGGCCGTGAGGCAAGGATGTGGGAAGGTTTGTCCTGTGAGTAGGGTGTAGGTGGAGTAGGCCCTAGTCAGACCGGGGAGAGACAGAGAGCAAGAACACAGCCATTTTGAGTGGCTTGCTCTTCCAACTGCCACTAGAAATTCCTCGATGCCCCTGGGACGTCACAGGGCAAGTATCTTACAGGTAGTTAGAAAAACGCTTGCCCATGTTCTTCTGAGTGCTGTTTGTTGTCACATACCTATTGGTATTTTGTGGTTGCCAGGTAGGCACCTATTTCTATTTGTCTTCTATGACTTGCCATTCTCCAGCACTCACTTTAAGGTCCTGTAGCCCCAGTGCTATGTGATGGTCTCAGGAAGAGTAGGTCTGGGGAGCATAACCCTTCTCGCCCTTTTTTACTTTATCTTGAGTAATTTTCTTTTCACGTTTTATCTCCTCTGCCCAATAATCATGTAACCCCTTCTTTGGCCCAACATGTCAGAACCTCTGATGAACAGAGCACCTTGAGCCATTAGGCACTGACCCCTCCCTCTAGGGGGCCCCAGAACTCTCATCAGATCAGGCACAGGGCAGATACCAGGTTAAGAATTTGTCTTCCATCACCCCTCTATCCAGAGATCTTTCCTCTTTTGCCTCCCAGATGAAAGGGACCTTAAATCAACTCAGGCAAGGCGAGGACGGGCTTCCCTTGTGGCTCAGTGGTAAAGAATCTGCCTGCCAATGCAGGAGATGCAAGAGACACAGGTTCGATTCCTGGCTTGGAAGGTCTCCTGGAAAAGGAAATGGTAACCCACTCCAGTATTCTTGCCTGGGAAATTCCATAGGCAGAGGAGCCTGGCCGGCTACAGTCCATGGGGTCGCAGAGTCGCACACTTCTCCTCCTCCCTTCCTCCCTCATCACTTCTCACTGGATGTCTTTCTTTCCCACAAGGGCTTAGTGGGACTAAGGGTAAATCCAGCATGGCTTCTGTGGTGGTAGAGGTGATGAGGAGAGAGAGGGGAGAATAAATCTGATCCTGAAAATAGATTGAAATTTAAAATGCAACTGGAAATAAGACCTGGAGCAAAGTCACTAAATGATTGATGAATAAACTTAGTAATTAAGTCAACCTAGTTTCTTTGCATATGACTTTCCCCCTGAGAATAATCAACAGAATTCTAAGAAAAGTATTTGCCAAAGTTATGTTATATTTAGTTATCCATAATTCTGTGCAGTGCACAGAGGAAGAAAAAGAAAACCTGGTAAGATGGCCAGGTTCAAGTCTTGCCTGATAATAGAGGTGAATTTTGTGGCTGTTTTGATTATAATTTTTGAGCTAGAATCCAATGTTCTTCCCTGTAGAACTTACCAGAAAGAACTTGGCTGACAGCATGTATAGTGATGAAAGTTTTTTGTAGGCATACTTTTTAGGCAAAAAGAAAGTAGTGCTTTCACTGGTAAAGCATTGCCTTTGTGACAGTTAATGAAGTCTTTCTCTCCAAGGCAGAAGCGGGATAAACAGGCCATGGTGGATTGGGCTCTACCCCTCAAATATAAAGGGGTGGCTGATGAGTTGCTTACACAGGTGAGCAGGAGTAGTGAGAATTCCTACTGTGAGCTGGTCCACCTGCTTCCAGTGAGGACTCTCTCCTCAGAGGGGATTGCCCTTAGGCAGAGTGTCATGTGGAGTCAGTGACTTCTTAGGGCAGACCTCAGTTTCCTCATTCTTGAAGATTTCTACAAAAGAAAGCTATTTCCACACCCTTGGGAGTGCTCCAGGAGATGCAAAGGGAGTGAGCCAGGGACCCTTTGTTTTGATACCTCCTACCAACTGAAGTCGCTCAGTCGTGTCCAACTCTTTGTGACCCATGGACTGTAGCCTATCAGGCTCCTCCGTCCATGGGATTTTCCAGGCAAGAGTGCTGGAGTGGATTGCCATTTCCTTCTCCAGGGGATCTTCCTGACCCAGGAATCAAACCCGGGTCTCCCGCATTGCAGGCAGATGCTTTACAGTCTTAGCCACCAGGGAAGCCCCCCTACCAACCATACCTTCATACAACTTTCATTAGTTACCCTGCCTTTGAACTCCTGTCTGGAGGCAAGCACACTGAACCCGTTCCATATACCTGACCCAGTTGAACATTTTCTCTTGTTATTATTAAATCATCAGGTTGGCATTTGTGATAAAAAGCAGGAAAGTGGGGGAAGAACTAGAGATAGCAGAAACTTACTCTTTGATTGCCTGGAATGACTACATTCCTTATATATGCATTGTTTATTTGAAAATATTTAATGAAATCTCCTAGGTAATATTTGATCACAGGTAGTACTCTTGGAAATTTTTTATTGATAGATAGTGTACATACAGAAAAGTGCATGTAACCTAAATGTAAAGCTCACTGAACTTTCAGAACTTTAAACATGCTGTAGCCAATAAATTGAAGTCGCTCAGTTGTGTCCGACTCTTTGCGACCCCATGAACTGTAGCCTACCAGGCTTCTCTGTCCATGGGATTTTCCAGGCACCAGTACTGGAGTGGGTTGCCATCCAGATCAATGAAGAGGACTTGGGATTTCCCTAGCAGTCCAGTGGTTAGGACTCTGTGTTTCTACTGCAGGGGGCATGGTTTCAATCCCTGGTCTGGGAACTAGATCCCACAAGCCACATAGCACAAATAAGTAAATAAATCTTTACCCACAACCCCAGAAGCCCCCTCCCCCAAATACTCATTCCAGACACAGCTTCTCCCCCTTGGGGTAACCAATAGCCTGACCCCTAATAGCAGAGATTCCTTTTGCCTGCCTCTGTACTCTATATAAATTGAAACTTATAGCCTGTGCTCTTTTTTCCTGACTTCTCTCAGTCTGCATTCTGTTTGTGAGAGCCTTCCTTATTACTCTGTGTAGTGATACATTGTTTCTTCTCATTGCTGCACAGCGGTATAAATACACTAGAATGTGTTTATCCGCTTTCCTGTTGATGGACCTTTGGGTAGTTTCCAGTTCAGTGCTGTTACAAACACCCAAATTCATGTCCTTTCATCAACACACGTATGCACTGTTTTGGGATATGTACCCAGGAATTACTGGGTCATAGGGTAAGCAGGTGTTCAGCTTTAGTAGGTATTAACTGTTAGCAAACAGTTTCTTTGTGGTTGTACCAGTTTGCACTTCCACTAGCATTGAGGAGACTACTGGTTGCTCTACAGTCTCTCCTAAAATGTACTCAGATCAGTCCCCTACCTACTAAAGTTGAAAGAAAGTTACCTACTGCCTACTAAGGGATGTGGTATTTCTAGTGGCTCAAAATCCAGATTCTGGAACTAGACTTTCTGGCTTCATATTCCAGCTTTATCCTTTAATAGGTGTGTGACCTTAGACACCTTACTTAATTTTTCTGTGCCTCAGTTTTTTTCTTCTGTAAAATGAGGACAATAACTAGATCATCTACCTCATAGAGTTAAGGATTAAATGAGTTAATGCATGTAGAACACTGAGGATAGTGCCTGGCACATAGACAATACTCCATAAGTCTTAGATATTATTTTCATTCAAATGCATCAAAAAAAAAAAAAATCAGTTGCCACCAGTGCAGTAAGAGAGTTGTGTATCTTACTGTAAAAGAAACAGAAAGTTTCCCACATACCCAGGGAGGCAGTCAGATAAGTGCCACAAGGGGTGTCTGTATGCAGGAGCAAGATAGCATGCATGTCTCAATCTCGGGCTATGCCAGTCACAGGTAATTCTTGGGAACTTGTATGTGCAAATTAAACTAGAATGTCAGTGCTCCAAAATATTCATAGGAGAGTATGAACCATGTACGGAGAAGGCAATGGCACCCCACTCCAGTACTCTTGTTGGAGAATCCCATGGATGGAGGAGCCGGGAAGGCTGGAGTCCATGGGGTCGCTGAGGGTCGGACATGACTGAGTGACTTCCCTTTCACTTTTCACTTTCATGCATTGGAGAAGGAAATGGCAACCCACTCCAGTGTTCTTGCCTGGAGAATCCCAGGGACGGGGGAGCCTGGTGGGCTGCCGTCTATGGGGTCACACAGAGTCGGACACGACTGAAGCGACTGCAGCAGCAGCAGCATGAACCATGTATACAATCACTATAAATGGCAGTCTGGGCTTTATTTATTTGGCCAATGAAGCCACTGACATCTCTCCTCTTTAACTTAGCAGATAACAGTTTTAGTGAATTGTTTACAAACTCTATAAACTTTTACAGTCTAGCCCTTGGAAAACTCCACTTTAGGAATTAACATAAATATGGATTTCAGTAAATAACTATAGATTCAGTAAATATTCCACGGAGGAAAGAGAAATAGTACAGAATGATGATAGGAGAGTAGGTAGGAAGTTTAAAGACACGCAAAGCTGACACTCCAGTCTCCATGAGTGAGTCATTGGCTAGAATTGGCTTTTAATGTTAAATATCAGCAAATCAGCAAATACATTTTCTGTGTCCATCTTCTAGCTTTTGTTGTTGTTGACATGAGTCGCTCCATCATGTCTCTTTGTAATCCCATGGACTGTAGCCCACCAGGCTCCTCTGTCCATGGGATTCTCCAGGCAAGAATACTGGAGTGGGTTGCCATGCCCTCCTCCAGGGGATCTTCCCCACCCAGGGATGGAACCCACATATCCTACTTTAGCAGGTGGAATCTTTACCACTGAGCCACCAGGGAAGCCCATCTTCTATTACAGCTTGCACTGTGTTTAGCTGCTCAGTTGTGTCCAGCTCTTTTCGACCCCGTGGACTGTAGCCCACCAGGCTCCTCTGTCCATGGAATTCTCCAGGCAAGAATACTGGAGTGGGTTACCACACTCTCCTCCAGGGGATCTTCTCAGCCCAGGGATTGAACCCAGGTCTCTAGCATCACATGCAGATTCTTTATCATCTGAGCCACCAGTGTAGCTTGCTGCTGGTGCTGCTAAGTCACTTCAGTTGTGTCCAACTCTGTGAGACCCCATAGACAGCAGCCCACCAGGCTCAGCCATCCGTGGGATTCCCCAGGCAGGAACACCGGAGTGGGTTGTCATTTCCTTCTCCAATGCATGAAAGTGAAATGTGAAAGTGAAGTCGCTCAGTCATGTGCGACTCTTTGCAACCCCATGGACTGCAGCCTACTAGGCTCCTCTGTCCATGGGATTTTATAGGCAAGAGTACTGGAGTGGGTTGCCAATGCCTTCTCCACCAGTGTAGCTTAGTGGGTCGCAACTCTGGCTGCCTATTAGACTCACCTGGGGGACTTCCCTAGTGGTCCAATGGTTGGGACTCTATGCTTCCACTGTAGATGGGGGTGGGGGAGTGACTAGGGTCTGTTCCCTGATCTGGGAACTAGTTTCCCACACACTACTCAGTGTGGTCAAAGAAAATAGAATTACCTGGGGAACTTTAAAAAATTCACATTCCCCCCAACAACAACAACAAAAAATGCTCAGCTTCTCACCCAGAAATGTCAATTAAGTTTGTTTGTCAGCAGGGCCCAGAATTTTTTTTTTTTTTTTTTTCTCAAGGTCTCCAAGTGATTCTATTGGGCAGCCAGAGATGGGAAATATTTGCTCCTGAGTGTCACTGCAACAATCCTGGCGGTGCTTTCTGAATGGTTGTCTCTTGCAGTGGGGTCACAAGGGAGGATCTTGAGTAGTTTCTGTGGAATCTGTCTGGTTTAGTCAAGAAAAGCTCAAAACACTGGCTCAACGGGTTTTTATCTGGTACATTTTCTCTCCTACCTATCACCTCAGAATATTCCAATCTATGTTAAGCCTTCCTGTGGTTTCTAAAGCACAATTCTTTCTGAACTAAAGACTTCCCATTTCAAATCTCATGGGCTACGATTCAATCTAGAGCAGAACTAAACAGAATTTAAGTACCCCAATTAGTAATTGGATTGAAAAGACTCGGGAAAGTGCCCTTCATAAAAGAGTGAACTTGTGCTTTATGTGATGGTTGTTGCTATCACCTGTGGTTTCAACTGCAGAAAAAATAGGAAAAAGTCATGGAATAATCATTGTATTGGGTTGGCAAAAATGTTCATTCTGGTTTTTCCATGAAATGTCACAAGAACCCAAATGAACTTTTTGGCCAATGCAATATTTGAACGTGAATTTGAGTTTCTGGCTCAGCCACTTGTTAGCTATGAGTCCTTGCCTTCTCTGAGCAGATGTTTCATGAAAGATGGAAGTATTAGCAGATCTCAGAAGGAAATTTTATAGGTTAAGGGAGCTAATGTTAGTGGTGCTTGGCAAGGAGTGAGTCTCAAGTAAATGGCAGTTACCCTAGTGTGTTATTCGGCTAATGCTATAATGCTGCTCCATAGCAAACACCCCACCCCTAAATCTTAGTGGTTGACTAAGATACCATTGATGTTCTTACTCATGTGTCTGTGGGTCACTTATGGCAGCTCTGCTTAAGGCTGTGAATCAGACTGAGGTCTGTTCATATGTGTCTCATTTTGCAGTCAGCAGCTTCCTGGGGTATGCACTTCTCATGGCAGATGACAGAAATACACAAAGAACTTGGCAGAAATTTGCAATGCCCTTTAATATCTCAGCGCAGAACTCATTAATGATAACTTGTGCCCATTTTCCCTTAGCCCGAGGAGTCATATGGCTAATTTCAAGGTCAATGGGATGGAGAAGTATAATCTACCTCGTGAAACTATGGCACAATACAGAGAATAGAAGGAGAAATTTCAAACAAATAATACATTCTTCCACACTTCCCTTCTGCATGGTGTCAACAGAGGAGAAACGAAGGGTGGGTAAGGAGGGAAGAAATAAGTAGTTGGATCCCGTAGGAACTCTACCTGTGCCTCATTTGTAAGCGCTTGTCTGGCCTCCTTTGTAGAACTGCTCCAGCACTCGTTGCAGGCACAGAAACGCAGTTCTGTGGGCGTGGCAGCTTTCTGGATCCTCCCCCACTCCAGGTATTTGTGATGAGGGACACACTACTCAGAGACAGTCTAGAATTCACCAGAAGCCTTCTTACATTCTGCTTGCAGGAACACATCTAATTTTATTTAGGAAGATACACAGAAGCAAGAGCTGGTGAAATTCAGCAAAACAGACTATACTATATACCAGGTGTCAAAATAACCAGATCTTTGTCTAAATTCAACCCCTTCTCTTTACCCTTTCCACAACTTTTTAATGTATGGGCGCTGTCTCTTATGATTTGCTCCAAATGACATCATCTCTTCTCCAGTATATAATAAAGTGAATTGGTCAGTTGCATCCGACTCTTTGCGACTCCAGGGAGCCTACCAGGCTCCTCCGTCCATGGGATTCTCCAGGCAAGAGTACTGGAGTGGGTTTCAATTTCCTTCTCCAGGGGATCTTCCCAGACCAGGGACTGAACCCAGGTCTCCCACATTGCAGGCAGACACTAACCTCTGAGCCACCAGGGAAGACCCCAGTATATAATGGTGGTAGGCTAAGAGTCCTTCATTTCAATTCTAATATTTCATTTGTATTTCAAATCTGGGTGAATAGGCAGCCCCACCTCTATTTAACCAGAGGGTTCTGGCCAAATATGTAGTGTGGTTGTAGACAGTTACCAGATACACCCTCATAGTTCACTAATTTCAGGAGGAGTATAGTGAATTAATCAAAGGTGCTTAACTGTAATAAATGAGGATCACTCAGAAAGTATCTCAAGATATCAAACTGTATGAAAGTCATCTCCCTAAAGATTTTTGTTGAAGGATATTTAGCAACAGCTGTGTGATCAGAGGATGGCAGGCAGAGCTGGGCTCTGTTACAATCTCAGAAGGGTTACACAACCACCCTTCTCCGGGTGTGGTCCCTGGACCTCCAACATCAAAATCACCAGGACTGTTTGTTAAAAATGCAGAGTCACAGGCAACCCCCAGACTTAATGAATTGGAATTTCTGGGTGCAGGACCTAAGAATTTCCACTTCTGTATACATCAAGGCTTTTGTATAACCTCAAATATAGACAAAGTTCTCATAATCTTTGATTCCCAGTATCAGTTATGGAAAATGTGAAGTTTTTCTAATGCCAACTTAATCATTCTTGCTGTTAAACGAAAAGGATCTCTTTCATTATTACTATTACTGAAGGTTTTTTTAAAAGACTAAATTTGTTGAAACTTTCAGCCAGGGTACTACTGTAATAAGATTTCTTTTGCCCCCTTTGCTTTTTTTTTTTTTTAACATAATTTGAACATTTGTAACTATTTTTCATTAAAACTATTTCAGTAATAACCATTTTCCTCCCATTTTCTCAAATACCAATGGCCTACAAAACTTGTATAAACATTTTTAGATGAAAGATGCAAGTTAAGAGACACAATTATTGGGAAGGACAGGAGATTTTATTTGTGTGTTACATTTAACACATTTCCCCCCTAATGAATAGATGATAAACTGCCTTTTTATGGTGTTTTAGGTAAAAGGACTGTCTTCGGTGAAAGTGGTGTAACCACCTAAATAAGGATTATCTTTCATCTTCCACTTAGTAAGTATATTTTAATATTTTTAATCTGTGTGCATGGGATAATAAAAAACATCAACTGCTTCAATAAGTGAATTAAACAAAAAGACAGTTTTGAGAGCTGAGAGAAGTATAAAAAACATCAACCAAGAACAAGTCTAATGGACTCCTCCCTCCCTTTTCTACCTTCTTTCACCTCCTATTATTACATGTAAGTGTAAAGGGGTTCATCTTAACGGATTCCTGCTTCCAACTATGTGGAAAGTGAATTGGAATCATTTGGAATATTCTGAAACCTTACTGTAATCATGAACACAAAGATGTAAAAAGATGTTGAAACATCTGTTTTCCAGATCAAGAGTATCACCCAGATAGTTGGGGGGAAAAAGTCTTCCATTAGCTCGCCTTTAATCTAATTAGCAAATACATGTCATTCTAAAAGATTCTGGTAACCATTGCTCAGAGGGAGAACAATCCAGAAAAGAAACACAAAAAGGATATTTTCAGCACCATGAAATTTAAGGACTAACAGAACTATGGTAAGAAAGATAATGATAAAGCTCATGCATTTAAGACTTTTATGTGGTTGGGCTCAGAGTTTTTTTTACTTCATTTTATGACAAGTAAATAGTTGAGTAACAAGAAGAAAATAATATTACCTTCAAAGATTTTCCACAGAAAAAATATTTCCCTGTGAAAATACCAAGATCTTTCCTGACCAAGAGGATTGGAATGTCAAGGGTTCAAATGCACTCACTGAGCATTTATTTCTATTTTGAATTTCCCTAAACTGTTTGCCTCAACATATCCTCCCAACATTTTTGAGAGAGGTCAAGGGTTTAAGAGGCCCTGGGGTTTAAGCTAACAATTCTGGTTCACAAACATATCTCATGTCAAAAGTTGAGTGTGCTATAGAAAGTGAAGTTGCTCAGTCATATCCGACTCTTTGCGATCCCGTGGACTGAAGCCCACCAGGCTCCTCCGTCCATGGGATTCTCCAGGCAAGAATACTGGAGTGGGTTGCCGTTCCCTTCTCCAGGAGATCTTCCCGACCCAGGGATTGAACCCGGGTCTCCTGCATTGGAGGCAGACGCTTTACCGTCTGAGCCACCAGGGAAGTCTTGAGTGTGCCATAGCTGAACATAAAATGGCCACATCTGTTAGGCTGCCTGGTGATTTTACTTGCAGTATCCAGCACATTGGGCTATTACAGTGCTCCAGCAGTAAAAGGTATCATTGTAACCTGATTCTATTTTCTTTTATTGAGAATCAGTTTTGTGTTTGGTTCACAGCTATTCATAACTAAACTTTGAGTTTTTCCACCAGAGTCTTGATGCCTGTTTCCAAAACAAATACTGTGCCTTAAAATTGGCCTACACAGATATTTTCCTTAATTGATGAGTGAAAGATTTTTACCCCAATTTATTCATTTTTGTTTCTGTATTGTTTTAATGTACCTGACATGTGTGATCTTATGCATATATACACCATATCTCTCCCCACAATCCTCAGGCATGTCACATCTTCAGACTTCTACTAATGTGCTTGGCATATTTTCAGGCCAAGGTGAAATCTGAATTTGCATACTCAAGACTTCCCAGAAACTCTCAGCTGCTCTGATGTCCTCACTTCTTTACCCCCACCTCTGTATCGCTCTGGGTATCATTGGGTCCATGAAGTTATCTGCATTTGATTAACTGAGTGGAAGAGGAGATAGGCCTCTGAAGGAGGATCTCAAATACATGAAGTTCATCTCTATTCTTTGTATTTCAGATGCATGATATTTGTAAATCACTTATTTCTAGTTGCACATCTGATAGAAGCTTTGCTTCCTCCGTATACACAAACCCGTTGTCACATATTATATCATGATGATAGAAATAATTGCAAAGGTAAAGTAAATGATGGCCGTGGTTACATTGTAAACAACTTAGTTAGAACAGGTGTTTGTTACGAGAGAATATGTAAGGAAAGGGTTTATTGACGTATGAGAGAGAGTTGTATCGAAATCAGGGCTATCATTCCATGTAAGAAGACCAGGTATGTATGCCCAAAGGCATAAGTGGTTTCAACGTATTCATACTGAGGATAATTTGGGGGCATAGGAATGAAAAAGCAGGATAGATGGTGAATCATACAAGTATCTTGGTAGAAAATTTCTCAGATCATCCTTTCATTTGGTAAAATTAATAAAAATCATTACACACATAAAGATGGAATTTGTCATGTGATATGGATGAGTAAAGTGCTTAAAATGATCACAAAATGTTCTTTTCACCAGGCCATCAAGCTCTTTCCCTTGTTTTTTCACATTTTCTTTTGTGTCCTTTAGTAACTTGGTTTTGGACTGTACTTGATTTATATCCTGTTAGTATCATGTACGGAGAAGGCAATGGCACCCCAGTCCAGTACTCTTGCCTGGAGAATCCCATGGACAGAGGAGCCTGGTAGGCTTCAGTCCATGGGGTCTCGAAGAGTCGGACACGACTGAGCGACTTCACTTTCACTTTTCACTTTCATGCATTAGAGAAGGAAATGGCAACCCACTCCAGTGTTTTATCCTGGAGAATCCCAGGGATGGCGAGGCCTGGTGGGCTGCCTCTATGGGATCGCACCGAGTCAGACACAACTGAAGCGACTTAGCAGCAGTAGCATTCATTTTTGTAAAGGCCACTGCTTGAAGGACTCTGGACTTGTGTGTGCAATTGTGACTGCAATAAGTAGGGCACAATTCCTAGCATATATGATAGACTCCAGATCAAAATTTGTTGAATGAATGAAAAAAAAATAGTGGCTTTAGACTGAATTATGGTGGCAAATTTGCACATGCACACACACACACTTTTTTTTTTTTTTTTTTTTTTACAATTACGGGGATGAACCGGAATTCTTTAAGATGTAAAGCTTAGTTCTGGAAAAGGGAATGGCAACCCACTCCAATATTCTTGCCTGGAAAATGGACAATATTTTTGCCTGGAGGTTATAGTCCATGGGGTTGCAAAGAGTTGGACACAACTGAGTGAGCACCTCACTAAACTGGCGGGGGCGGTGCAGAAAAAAGATTTAAAGCTTAGTTCTAAATAGGGATGCCTCTATTGATATTTGACTATTATGCACCCCACCCCCCATAGGGTTCTCTGAATCTGAACTGGAGTACCTTTCCCTGTCCTTGCAGTGAGCTGCAGACACTTGATCTCTCCAGTGGAGATTGCCAAACTTTGCGGGCAGAAACCTGGTCTTATATCATCTTTGAAGTTCTCACTGCACCTAATTTAGGGCATACCCATAGAGAAGGTACTATTAGTACCCCCATTTTCAGATGAGGAAACTGAGGTTAAGCAACTGAAGTCATCTTAAGTTAAAGTCAGATAGTGGTGAAGACAGTGCTGGTGTCTGATCCCTGGCAGTGTGATGCCTGAGGCTCCTCTGTCTAGGGTAATGTATCAGAAAGGTAGCTGCTACCCTTTTTTTCCCCCAAAAAAGTAAGGTAAGTAGTCAACTATGAAATTAAAACTCAAAGAATAAGAGTAACAAAATAACTAAGTGTTCTAGACCTGCCAAGACATTGGAGTAACTTAGATAGAAATTATGAAACCGTATTATTTCTGTCCTGGGTATTTACTCAACAAGATCCAAGCACATAAATCCAGTTCAGGAGAGAGATTCAGGGGAATCATTTCCTTTTCCCTCTCTGTAGACACTACATCATTCAAGTGACAAGGAAGACCTAAAAGGGAACCTGTTGTGTGAAATTAGTAGTATGGATCAAACAGAGTGTGGCCAGTCCTCTGGAATTGCCTGAAACTCTCCAGTGAGAAGCAAAGGGAATTTTTCTCTAGTATGGTGATCCTCTCACAGCTGATGCCCCATCCTCTGTCTCTCTTCCTTCTGGCCAGTTTGCTTCTTGAAGCTAGGCAGAACGTCCTTAAAGAAATGGGCATCCTCTGCCTCTCTACTTTCAATTATCAGTAGTTTGGGAAGCTTTGTGGAGTCTGCAGGACATAGGCCAGTTAGGAGAGAATCAGAGGGATGGGGGCAGTGGTGAGGGAAGAGACATACACATGGAGACAGTGAGACATGGAGAGACACGAAATGACACTGAAAGTCCTTGAGAATGTACTGACTTTAGAAAGCCTTTTAAAAACCAATCACTAATTCAATATGATGAATTACCTTAAAGTAGTTTGTAGAGTATTTCCTGAGAAGAACTGGAGGTCACTTCAAAATAAATAAATAAACCACAGCTCACGTGCTGATGTTTTATAGAGAAAAGGCAATTGCTAAAAATGACTGTCCAATTTCCATTACTTACTACAGTCATTAGAAACAAGGAATATGTATATTGATCTGAAGTGGTTCAAACAGTATTTTCTTTGTTCAAACCAATTTAGCTGGAGGAAAAGTCAAGAGTTTGCCTTATGTGGGGGCAGTGGGGGGGGGCATTGTGGAGAGAAAGAGATTCTTTACAGAAAGAACTGTTGTTTTTCTATCCTAGGGCCACTGACCTAAGAAAAATAACTGGGTTTCTATTAAAGCAAAGCAATTTTTGCCCCTGACCAAGCAATTTTTGCCCCTGATCACTATTGGTTTAACTCTAGGCCCTCGAGACTCAAAGTAGGTTTGGAATTAGCAATATCAGTACAATCTGGGCATACATTAGAAAGGTAGACTCTCTGGCCCCACCCCAGTCCTAACTGAATCATAATCTAGTTAATCATAATCATAATCATGAAACAATTCATATGCACATTGTTTGAGAAGTACTAGTCTAGACAAACATGAATGGTTATTTAAACATTTGATAGACAAAAGAGATGGTTAAATAAAGGAGGAAATACTATCTGATAAAAGCACTTTTGTCCAAAGATTTGTTGGTGTTGATAAACTTGCTCCTATCCACTTAAGCCAGGTTTGAAGTAAAAACTTAATAGGCCCATTCTGAAATGACTTTTACCAGCTCCAGCGTCCTCATGGTTGACTGAGCTCCCACAAATGGTTGCTGACTTTGTTTGTGTCCCCAGGTGAGCAGAAATGAGTGAACAAGCAGAAAAGAGCAGTTCCGTGCGAGAGAGACCTGCACGTCAAAGTTCTCCTGAGAAACCGAGCGAGAAGGAACTGAAGCAAATGAAATGGTTGGATCGGCAGTTAAAACAGTTGTCATTTCAAAATCCCGGGCCTCAGGTAGCCAACTTTAATCCTGAAGTAAGGCAGCAGATAAAGAAAGGGCAAATGGCAAAGAAGAATGAGCTTGTTCCTGAAAAACGTGAAGTCAACAAGTATGACGAAAAGGGCAGGCTCACCTTCAATAAGGCTGACCTGTGTGACTGCCTTGATGAAGGCTGCCTGGGTTGCTTCTACCCGTGCCCCAAGTGTAACTCCACCAAGTGCGGGCCCACTTGCCGCTGCAACCGCCGCTGGGCCTACGACACCATAGTCGATGAGAATGGGGAGGTCATCAGCAAGATGCCATTCGACCTCTCTGAATAGGACCAGCCCTCCAGGCTGATCAATTTTCTCTGCTTTGCAGTTAAACCAGCCGCTTTCTCCTGGATGAATTTTAGGACGGGGGGAAGAAAGTTTTAAAAATAGAGTTTAGACTAGTTAGTGTTCTCTGAAGCCGGTAAAGCGTCTGCCTGTAATGCAGGAGACCTGGGTTCGATTCCTGGGTTGGGAAGATCCCCTGGAGAAGGAAATGGCAATCCACTCCAGCACTCTTGCCTGGAAAGTCCCATAGACAGAGGAGCCTGACAGGCTACAGTCCATGGGGTCGCAAAGAGTCGGACACAACTGAGCCACTTCACTTTCACTTTCTCTAACCTTCCTGCTGTGATGACTCAAATTCCTCCTCTGGTAACCAGCAACTCCATTGCTACTCTCCTCTCAGATTAAAAATCCCTCTCCTCTTTGCTGGTACCTTAGGAGATAGAGTTTTAGGATTTTTAGAATTCTGTAGCTGAGAGCTTGTCTTGACATAGAACTTATGTTTATAATAGCTAGTTACCGTTAGGATCTTACACTTTATCAATTCTAAATCAGAATTGCCATTTGGATTGACTTGGCACTACATACTCATAGTCTCATCTTTTAGTGTTACTGTTTTAACAATATTAAAATGAAATTAAAAAAAAAAAACTTTAATAGGCCCCATGGCCCCGTGGCCCAACATATGAGCACAAAAGCAGAGATTCAATTTAAGTGATATCCAAAATGCCAACTGGAAGCAGACTTCAAAGGACAAATTTTTATCTAAATGTTTCATACAAATCATTTTAAAGCATTTTTTTGGTGGCTAAGGTTACCAGCCACACAGAACTGACCAAGGTGGTACAAAATTCCTAAGACCTAAGTTGCATTTGGTTTTGTAGGTACAGGATTTGAGACAATTCAGCTAGAGTTTCTGCTGACCTCAGTGAAGATCCCATCTCAGAAGACTGCTGTGAAACATCTGGGCCGGGTTTGGCAGCTATTGCACAAAACTGTTTTTAGGGGAAAATCTCTATGAAAATGTTCACACCCACAGCGTCATCGGGAAAGTTTCTCTTCAGTCATCTTTGATATCAAGTTTTATTCAAATGATCTGTAAGGAGAAAATTGCTTTTTCCACTTTTCCATGTTTACTTCTCATGAACATTTAATTGCTTCTTCTGAAGCTTTGGATTCGGCACAAAGAGACTTTCCACTGAACACAGTTGTGCAGGCACTGGCTGAGGCTGCAGACGTAATGGGCTAAAAATAGACTGAAGGCCCCTATCTCCATCCCACCAAATGGCTATGTATGTTTACCCACTAGAAAATATTCACCTGAGACCTCAATATTTTGCCTCTGACTAACTCACCCGAAATCTCTGTGTGGCAAATTCATTAATAAAAATTATTAATTATTCATTAATAATTAATTTTAATTAATAAAAATTAATTAATTTTCCTTACTTTGATTTTTTTGTGTGTGTGAGAAAGTGTGTGTGTTTTAGACCCAAGAGAAAAAAATAAAACTTTTTCCCCCTTCCCTAAAGCAAATCCATATTTTGTTCTTTGGCAAATACCAATCACTTTCCATCAGAAATTCCTGATAGTGATATTAGGTTGGTGCAAAAGTTTTGCCTCATCCGCCATATTCCTGACCTTTTGCCAACCGCCCACCACTTCTTCAAGCATCCTGACAACGTTTTGTGGGGGGAAGGCTTCCACAACCAGCAGGAGGCAGAAAATGCTTTCCAAGAATTTAACCAAATCCTGAAGCACAGATTTTTTTTAAATTATTCATTAATTTTTTAAATTTATTTTTTAATTGAAGGATAATTGTTTTACATAATTTGTTGTTTTCTGTCAAACCTCAACATGAATCAGCCATAAGTATATGTATGTCCCCTCCCTCTTGAACCTCCCTCTCATCTCCCTCCCCATCCCACCCCTCTACGTTGGTACAGAGACCCTGTTTGAGATCCTGGAGATATACAGCAAAGTCCCTTTGGCTATCTATTTCACATATGGTAAAGTAAGTTTCCATGTTACTCTCGCCATACATCTCACCCTCTCCTGCCTTCTCCCCGTGTCCACGAGTCTGTTCTCTCTGTCTGTTTCTCCACTGCTGCCCTGCAAATAAATTCTTTGGTACCATCTTTCTAGATTCCATATATATGTGTTAGTATATGGTATTTATGTTTCTCTTTCTGACTGACTTCACTCTGTATAATAGGCTCTAGGTTCATCCACCTCATTGGAACTGACTCAGATGTGTTCCTTTTTATGGCTGAGTAATATTTCATTGTGTATATGTACCACGACTTCTTTATCCATTCATCTGTCGATGGACATCTAGGTTGCTTCCATGTCCTAGCTGTTTTAAATAGTGCTGCAGTGAACATTAGGGTACATGTGTCTTTTTCAATTTTGGTTTCCTCAGGGTATATGCCTAGCAGTGGGATTACAGGGTTATATGGTGGTTTTATTCCTAGTTTTTTAAGGAATCTCCATACTGTCTTCCATAGTGACTGTATTAATTTACATTCCCACCAACAGTGCAAGTGTTTATCCACACCCTCTCCTGTGTGTAGACATTTTGATGATGGCCATTCTGACCGGTGTGAGGTGATACTTCATTGTAGTTTGGATTTGCATTTCTCTCATAATGAGCAATATTGAGCATCTATTCATGTCTTTCTTAGCCATCTGTGTGTCTCCTTTGGAGAAATGTCTGTTTTGATCTTTTCCCACTTTTTAATTGGGTTGTTTTCTGCTATTGAGTTGTATGAATGAGCTGCTTGTATATTTTGGAAATTAATCCTTTGTCAGTTGTTTGATTTGCTATTATTTTCTCCCGTTCTGAGGGTTGTCTTTTCACCCTTCTTATAGTTTTGTTTGCTGTGCAAAAGCTTTTAAATTAATCAGGTCCCACTTGTTTACATTCATTTTTATTTCCATTCCTCTAGGAGGTGGGTCATAGAGGATCTTGCTTTATGATATTGAGTGTTCTGCCTGTGTTTTCCTCTAAGAGTTTTATATTTCCTGGTCTTATATTTAGATCTTTAATCCATTTTGAGTTTCTCTTTGTGTATGGTGTTAAGAACTGTTCTAATTTCATTCTTTTACATGTAGCTATCCAGTTTTCCCATCACTGCTTATTGAAGAGGTTGGCTTTGCCCCATTGTATATTCTTGCCTCCTGTCTTGTTCCATTGGTCTATATTTCTGTTTGTGAAGCACAGATTTTTATGCTACAGGAATAAACAAGCTTACTTCTTGTTGGAAAAAATCTGTTGATTATAATGGTTCCTATTTTGATTCATAAAGATGTGTTTGAGGTTAGTTATAATGATTTAAAATTCGTGGTCTGAAACCGCAATTACATTTGCAGCAACCTCATACTTTGCTTGTTTTTACAGGTCATCTTAGACCAAGAGTTTAAATAAAATGGGCTATCAAAATTAGTAGTTTTTCTTTTTAATGCTCAAACTGGTCTATCTAGCTTTGCTGAATTGGTGAAGATGGGCTTCAGAAGTACAAACTGAACTTTTCATTCTAGTCAAAGAACAATCTTGTGCTTCAAAGACCGGAACCCAGGGACTTCCCTGGCAGTCCAGTGGTTAAGACTCTGTGTTTCCAGCACAGGGGATGTGGGTTCAATCCCTGGTTGCAGAACTAAGGTTCTACATGCTGTGCAGCCAAAAAATATTTTTTTTTTAGTTTAAAAAAAGATGGGAACCAAAACTTTCTCAAAGCAATTCGTCTGAACCTACCTGGAATCTTTGCAGTGCAATAGTTGTTATCACTGTCCATTTACCTGCTGAAGTGCCCTTTGCATTTGAAAAGCAAAGAGGTAACCGTGTTACCATGTTCACAAAACTACGAGAGAAAGGTTGATAAACAATTTATAACCACTTTCACAGCAAAGAACACATTTGTCTGAGCATTTGGAGGCTGCTATTTGCAGTCAGTTAACAATTCCCAAGGTGTGGTAGGTAACCCTCCAGGATGGTCCCCAGTGATCCTCTGATATTTTGTAATGCTTTTCCCTGAACTGGTGGCTGAACTTAGTGACTTGGTTCTAATGAACAGAATAAGGCCCAAGTGATGGTGACTGGAGACTTGGTCATAAAGGGCAATGTGGCCTTTCTTTTGCATCATCATGATCATCTGCTCTAGAGCAGGCCGGCTGCCCTATGTGAGCAGCCCTATGAGGAAGCCAACATGAGAAAGAATTGGCAACTCTGGCCAACAACCTCATGAGTATTTTTGGAAAGGGGTCTTCTTGCCTCATCAAGCTTTGAATGACTGTAGTCCTAGCTGACACCTCGATTGCAACCTTGTGAGAGACCTTGAGCCAGAACCACCCAGCCATGCTGCTTCCTGACTTTTCCTTCACAGAAACTGTGAGATAAGAAATGATCACTGTTTTAAGATGCTAACATCTGGGGTAATTTGCTATGCAGCAATGGCTAGCTAGCACAGAAGGGTTTTATGCTTCTTCTAGATTTATGCCTTTATTTATTCAGCAGGTATTTATTGAGAAACTACCACATGCCAGGCATTGTGTTTATGGGATTCTCCAGACAAGAGTCTTGGAGTGAGTTGCCATTCCCTTCTCAAATGCCATGTGTATGTAGAGGTTAATCATCTACTGAACATAAAAAACATATTTAAGGGGCCCCTGGTTTCTGGGCACTATATACATAGCATACAGAAAAAAATTTTACCCTTGGAAAACTGTGGTGGTTATCTTTGGAAATACCATCTACCACCTAGGGTTACTACTATACATTTGCTATTTATATATTAATGGCCCAACAAATATTTATAGACTGAATACTTTTCTGTGAATTGTGCTCACCTGTTGAAACTAGAGATGACACTACAAACCTCTGTCCCTACTGCTGCTAAGTCACTTCAGTCGTGTCTGACTCTGTGCGACCTCAAAGACAGCAGCCCACCAGGCTCCCCCGTCCCCGGGATTCTCTAGGCAAGAACACTGGAGTGGGTTGCCATTTCCTTCTCCAATGCATGAAAGTGAAAAGTGAAAGTGAATTCGCTGAGTTGTGTCTGACTCTTTGCGACCCCATGGACTGCAGCCTACCAGGCTTCTCCATCCATGGGATTTTCCAGGCAAGAGTACTGGAGTGGGGTGCCATTGTCCCTACTATGTCCCCTCAAAATTTGTGTATTGAAACCTCATTCCCAAGGTGATGGTAGTAGAAGGTAGGACCTTTGAGAGGTGGTTAGGTCATTAGGTTAAAGCCCTAAGGAATGAGTCTCTTATAGAAGAGACCCAAGAGAGCTCCCTTACTTCTGTGAGGACCGTTAGGCCAGTATAATCTTTCTAGCATGCCATATATGTGTATACATATCAAATACCAGTCTTTTCAGCAATGAAAAAGTATCTCTAACATATTTATTAACATCCTCTGGCTATAGATTTAGATAATGACATTTGTAGTGCTTAAACTTCTCTGGAATGTGAGTTCAAATGCTAACTAACCACCTCTAAGGATTAATCTAAGGATTAATTAATCTAAGGATTAGCTTTAAGGATAAAGTTCATTCATACATGTTTACACATTTACACCACACTGTTTACACCATACAGACAATATGTGGGCATGTATTGTCTAAACCCTAAGGTTCTGAGTACAAGCTGCCCCAGTCCTTGTCTTCCAGTGCTCCAGGGGCAGGCTCTGTCCCTGGATGCTGGGTGGGTGGATCAGTTTAATTCTGATTGGGAAGCTCCCTTGTTGGCATATGAAAGTGAAAAGAAATGAAATTCGCACAGTTGTGTCCCGACTCCTTGCAATTCCATGGACCGCAGCCTGTCCTCGTCTATCCATGAAATTCTTCAGGCAAGAGTATTGGAGTGGGTTGCCATTTCTTTCTCCCAGGGATCTTCCCAAGCCGGGGATCCAACCCAGGTCTCCTGCATTGCAGGCAGATTCTTTACCACCTGAGCCACTACGTTCTCCAGTATCAGCTCTCAAGGGTGAAGTTAACATTTTTCTCTCTACCTGCCAACTTCTTTGTTTTATCTTTGTAAGTTATTCATATTTCAGGTTGGCCAGAGTTATCTATTGGGTACTTTCAAACACCCCAGCTGCAAACTGGCATGCTCCTGGCCCTTCTGAAAGGTCTTCCAAGAATCCTCTTGACAGACCTTGGAACTCTTGCCTGTTGATCTTCTCCCACTTACACCATGCTTCAAAGCAGCCTTTGACTCCACATATCCGTATCCCCAGCATCTAACACACAACCTGGTACACAGTAGGTGCTCAGTGAATGTTTGTTTAATGATGAGTCATTGATAGCAGGACATGCTTTTTGAGGGGCTTTTTAGGAGTGTTGGTCAATAGCTCATTAAAAACCTGCTTGAAATGACTGAGATAAGCAACCTTAGATGACTCGCACAAACACAAAGAATTTCCTAGAAACAATGTTTCTTTTTTCTTTTACCATATGTTCCTGTTTTTGTCTTTTCCATTACTCATTGAAAATAGCAACTACACTTTGCTGTCCACCTGAAACTATCACAACATTGTTAACTGGCTATACTCCAATACAAAATAAAGTGTAATTTAAAAAAAAACGTGGAAAAAATAGAACTAAAATAAAGAAAGAAGCAACTATAGAATTCTCTGGTGGTCCAGTGGTTAAGACTCAGGAACATGTGTTCATATATACGTGTATATATATATGTATATATGTATGTGTGTATATATATGAGCTTCCCTGGTGGCACAGACAGTAGACTCTGCCTTGAAAACATATTCATTTCATTTAATGCTAGTTTATCCAGAGGCTAATCTAACAAATTAATTGATTGCCTATGTTTTGAGGTCATCTTATGGCCTACTGCGAGTTCTATTAAATAAAAAAGAAACAACAAAGTCCTACTGTATAGCACAGGGAACTATATTCAATATTTACCCTGTGTTAAACCATAATGGAAAAGAATATAGAAAAGAATGTCTATATGTATATAACTGAGTCACTTTGTTGTAAAGCAGAGATTGGCACAACATTGTAGATCAACTGCACTTCAACAAAAAAATTAAATATAAAATTTAAGTAAATAACAGAGGAAAAGCTCCATGGGAGGTACTGAATAAATGTTTACTGAGTTAAGTAATTATTGTAAAATCTTTTAAAATGATGGCAATAGAGACATGTTTTTTTCAGTATTATATGTAAGTAGCTGATCATGCATAGTTCAGTGCAACCTCTAAAACCATTGGCCCACATTTTTGTCCTACCTGTGAATTTAATTTATCTGTGTTATTCATCATTCTTAGCTAAAGCATAAATTCCTTTTTTAAGATACTAAGTTTGAGATACCAGAAGTTCCAAAATCTGACACCACTTAGTTGTGTGGCCTTGAATAAAGTGTTCTACTTCTCTGCACCTTGATTTCAGTTTCCCCTACTGTCAAATGTAGATACTGGAGTGTGAAGTCAACCGTTTATTCAGTTATACCCAGGACCTAAACTAGGATGAGGCAAGTGAACTGCTCACCTTGGGAGAAAAATTTAAGGCAGGTTGGGTGGGGTTGCCAAAAAACCTAAATAATCAAGAAAAGTAGTATTTCAATGCAGTATTTTTAAAAAATCAAAGTTAACACAAAAGATGTATTATGACCAAAATATCAGCATTTTAAAGATGAGGTCACTGTTGCTGATTTTTCCTTTGGCCTCTGACTCCAGTGTGGTTTAGCATGGCACTGTAACTTATCCGGATTTTTATTTTTCTTTCCTTCTCTCTCTTTTTTTTTTTTTTTGCCATGGTGCACAGCTCAGGGGATCTTAGTTCCCTGACCAGGGGCCAAACTTGTGCCCCCTGGAAGTGGAAGGGTAGAGTCTTAACCACTGGATCACCAGGGGAGTCCCTGAGTTTTCAATAAACATTTCATTAAACCATCATTCATCTTATTGGCCTCTTAAATTTTGCACTGGGATTGAGTCCCGGTCCTGTTACATACATTTAATGAATGCCTGCCATTTACTGAGCACTGTTCGGACATAGCAGCCCTTGGTTTCAAGGAGCTCACAACTTTATTAGGAAAAACAGGAGAGTCAGCAGAGAATAAGTAGGACAATGGGAGATGTTTTTGGACAGAGTTTAGCAATGGAAGGAATGATATCAGATGAGCCCATGTGGACTAGAAAACATAGCATTTCATCCCGAGGTGGTATGTATCACAGAGCGGTGATGAATGCAGGCTGAAGATGGAGGCCCTGGGGTCAAGCCCTACCTCTTCCAATTCTAATTGGTTGTGTAATCTTGTGCAGTGTATCCTTTTAACTTCCCTGCACTTCTGCTTCTTTCTTCATTAGTAAAAGTCAGAAGAATAATTACATCAACTTAAGAGGGTTGTGAGGGTGACTTGAGCTCAAATAGTGAGCCCTGAGAATAGAGCCAGAACTTAGGAAAAATTGTTAAATGTTACTTTTAACGAGAAAACACTCATTTTGAGCAAGGAGAAGCTCTATTAGATAAAATTAAACCCAGCTCTTTTCTAGGCAAGCTGCTAAGAGTTGCAGTGATTTTTATCTTTCCCTGACTTGTCACTCTGTGTCCCAAACCACTTTCCCTTAGTTCCAGTTGAGCAGGAAAAGCTGTTTCATCTTTGGCAGTTCTTCCAAATTCAGTAGACCGTGACTGGTCATTTAGAAAGTTAATGAACAATTGATGGCTCATGTACAAATGTACAAAACCTCATCATTTTTTCTCGCAACCTTTGATATAAACAAGTGGACACCATGATGTTAACCCTTAGAATGTACATGGAGTCTCTTATTCACCATGTTTTAGAGGGAGACTGATATGAGCCCTTGGAGTGGCTAGAAGCAACCTTCCAGTACTTTACAAAATCTTGTGAATAGGAGCACAGGGCTGAACTGGGAAGAGCACTTTTGCTTTTACTGGACTGAAGGAGTAGAAATTTTGCTTTTTCAGCTCAACAAGATTCCACCACCTTAGTTTGAATCAATTGGATATATGGAGAGGGTCTAAGAGGGTTATGGAAGAAAGGGAAGAGGAACTAAAAAGGCTCTTGATGAAAGTGAAAAAGGAGAGTGAAAAAGTTGGCTTAAAGCTCAACATTCAGAAAACGAAGATCATGGCATCTGGTCCCATCACTTCATGGGAAATAGATGGAGAAACAGTGGAAACAGTGACAGACTTTATTTATTTGGGCTCCAAAATCACTGCAGATGGTGACTGCAGCCATGAAATTATAAGATGCTTACTCCTTGGAAGGAAAGTTATGACCAACCTAGATAGCATATTCAAAAGCAGAGACATTACTTTGCCAACAAAGGTCCGTCTAATCAAGGCTATAGTTTTTCCAGTGGTCATGTATGGATGTGAGAGTTGGACTGTGAAGAAAGCTGAGCACTGAAGAATTGATGCTTTTGAACTGTGGTGTTGGAGAAGACTCTTGAGAGTCCCTTGGACTGCAAGGAGATCCAACCAGTCCATTCTAAAGGAGATCAGCCCTGGGATTACTTTGGAAGGAATGATGCTAAAGCTGAAACTCCAGTACTTTGGCCACCTCATGCGAAGAGTTGACTCATTGGAAAGACTCTGATGCTGGAAGGGATTGGAAGCAGGAGGAAAATGGGAAGACAGGATGAGATGGCTGGATGGCATCACTGACTCGATGGATGTGAGTTTGAGTGAACTCCGGGAGTTGGTGATGGACAGGGAGGCCTGGCGTGCTTCAATTCATGGGGTCTCAAAGAGCTGGACACAACTGAGCGACTGAACTGAACGGAACTCAACTAAGAGGCTACCATCTCTGCTCCCCTAATTTACTCCTGTAACTCTGTCAGCTCTGATGTTGTAAAAAAGAAAGAAAGAAAGAAAAAAAAAGGCCCACTATTTATAAAGTACTCCTCAGTTTTGCAAATTGTCTCAAAATTTAAACATGGACTAAGTGATAGATGGTATTTATGAATTGTTCATTATTTTCTTAACTGTAATATTAGCACTGTGGTCATATGAGGAAAACAAAGGAAAACATTTTCCTTCCTTCTGTCCTTCCTTTGAGACGCATATTAAAGTAAAAAGGACATAATATCTGAGATTTGCTTTACAGAAAACTTGAAACCCCTCAAAAAAAGTTTGGGGGGTACCTGATCAAACAAGAATGTCAGGGCATTGGTTGTTGGGTCTGAGTAAGTCTGGAGTAGTTACTTGTAGTCTCTGCTTTTACATAATTTGGAAATTTTCCCAACAACAAAACAGGTTTTGGGAAGTTCCCTAGTAGTCCAGGGGTTAAGTCTTTGTACCTCTATTGCAGAGGTTTCAGGTTTGTTCATTGGTTGGGAAACTAAGATCCCGCAGGCCATGCAGGGAGTCCAGAAAGAAAAAAAAAAAACATGATTTTCTATTTTTAGGCACTGTTTCTCAATCTTGCCTTGGCACCCCCACCTGAGCAATAGGCTGGCATTATCCCTTCCCCAATCCTGTAAAGTGGTTTCTCTACCAGTGTGCAGGTGTGGATTGCAGGTGCAGTTGAAATAGAGACCCTCTCAGCCCTTGGAGCAGTCATAGGACCTAAGGCAGAGGGTGGGGCTCTTGGAGCAGTCAGAATTTCTGCCCTGGTAGCCTGGGGCCATAAGTAGCCTCAACCTGATAATCACTGTCTTTGAGACAAGGGGTGAAAAAACACTGACTCAAGACTGTTCCTGTTAAAAAGTAAATATTCCTTGGGAGGAGTTGACTCAGCAAGCTATCACCAACTCCTAACAAGTCAAATGCTTCAGCTATCAACTCTCCTGATCCTGACAGCTCAGTGACACCTCCCCTGGATAATGGGTGAGTTTTGGACTATGGCCAAGATTGAGTGGGATAAGACCCTGGGAAAACCAATGAGCTGGGCTCCGGAATGAAGTTGGCCTGAGGGGAAATGGGAAGGAAAGATGCTGAGCAGTTAGAGCTCGGTGGTGGTGGTATTGGGAAGAATTGTGGGCAGAGGTGTCCCAGGGAACCCCAGAAGGAAGAAGTCACATACTCTGATTCATCTCAGAACAGAGCTCCTTCTAGGCTACTTCATAGCGGTGTCATGTAATAGTTCCACATGGAGAAGTAGCTCACCAACAACTTCCCAGGTCTTTTACCCCCCCCCCCCCAGTTTTATGTACACCTGAAATTTTACCAAGTAGTGAAAGGCCTGTGCTCAGGGGAATTTTTCAGTTCAGTCCAGTCATTCAGTTGTGTCCGACTCTTTGTGACACCATGGACTGCAGCACACCAGGCTTTCCTGTCCATCACCAACTCCTGGAGCTACTCAAACTCATGTCCATTGAGTCGGTGATGCCATCCAACCATCTCACCCACTGTTGTCCCCTTCTCCTCAAGCCTTCAATCTTTACCAGCATCAGGGTCTTTTCCAATGAATTAGTTCTTTGCATCAGGTGGCCAAAGTATTGAAGCTTCAGCTTCAGCATCAGTCCTTCCAATGAATATTCAGGACTGATTTCCTTAGGATGGACTGCTTGGATCTCCTTGCAGTCCAAGGGACTCTCAACAGTCTTATCCAAAACCACAGTTCAAAAGCATCAATTCTTTGGTGCTCAGCTTTCTTTATGTCCCATTTCTCACATCCATACATGACTACTGGAAAAACCATAGCTTTGACTAGACAGACCTTTGTTGGCAAACTAATGTCTCTGTTTTCAGGTTGCTGTGCAGGTTGGTCATAGCTTTTCTTCCAAGGAGCAAGCATCTTTTAGTTTCATGGCGGCAGTCACCATCTGCAGTGATTCTGGAGCCCCCCAAAATAAAGTCTCTCAACAGTTTCCATTGTTTCCCCATCTATTTGCCATGAAGTGATGGAACTTGATGCCATCATCTTAGTTTTCTGAATTGAGTTTTAAGCCAGCTTTTTCACTCTCCTCTTTCACTTTCAAGAAGAGGCTCTTTAGTTCTTCTTCGCTTTCTGCCATAAGGTTGGTGTCACCTGCATATCTCAGTCAAACTTCAAGTGAGTTTTTATCCTTTTGTTTTCATTTGGGTTCCCTCAGAAGTAGAAACTGAAACACTATTGTTGGGGGAGTAGGGGTGGGAATCACACTAGCCCTGGACTGATTTCCTTTCCTTTGGAGATTTTTTTTTTAATATAAGAAATGAATACACTTCCAGCTTATTTAAGGCCCAATTATTCTGGATTTTGATAACTTACAACCAAAGTTCAGTTCAGTTCAGTTCAGTCACTCAGTCCAAATCTTTGCAACCCCATGAACCACACCACACCAGGCCTTCCTGTCCATCACCAGCTCCTGGAGTCCACCCAAACCAAACTTTATCCCAACGAATTCAGAATCCTATCAAGACTGGGAAGATCTGCAGGATAAGTTCAACTCAAAGGCTACAGCAAACACTTTGAGGTGAGCCAGGGAAGCTAAGGTCTTTCCAAACCAAAGAGGCAGGAATGAAGTCAACAAAGATTCAGGGGCTGCAATGAGACGAAATGAGCCAACAGAATGTTGGGGAGAGAGCTGGAAGGCCCTTCTATACCTAGACTGTGGTGCTTAAAGGTAGAGAGCACAGAAAAGAGAAGATTAGAAGTTAGGATGGCTAAGACTTTGTGATCAATTAGGCATCAGGGGTGAGGAGAGGGAAGAGTGAGGGAAAGATGGTCCCAGGTCTGTGGCTTGGGAAACTGGATAGATGGTGCTGCTATTTTGAGCGAGGGCACTCAGGGGAGAGAGAGATTTAGAGAGACGATCAGATTTGGAGAGGTGAGTTTTGGACCCACTGGGGTTAAGGTGCTCATGGGAGATCCGAGTGGAGATATTTTTAAGCTGCTGGATGTGGACTCTACAAGGAGAGCAGGGCTAGAAATATTCATCTAGACCAGTCAGTCTATAGATGGGCTTCATGGCAAGGATATGTTGAGGACGGTGAGGAAATTGTGTGGGATGAGAAGACAACAGTTGGCTTGTTACCAGCATCTAAGCATAGGAAAAAAGGCCAAGCAACCTATGAAGAAGGAAGGGAATAAGTGGCAAGAGAAGAGGGCAGAAAAGGAGTGGGGTGGTGTATTCCAGTATCCAAGTGAAGGAGGAGTTTCAAGAGGGGTCATCAGCAATGTGAAATAACAAACAGAAATGTCTAATAAATGCTGTCAGTGCCAAGCCTGCATTTCCTCAGCTCTTACCAGTGTATGTAGCCAGGTTTCCAACTGCCAGAACCAGCATCTCTTTGATTCTGGTCTTTCTCTGGTTTCTAGAACCTGCTCTGTCCATCGACTTGGAGGGCTAGAAATGCCAGGGAATTAAGGCATACCACTTCCCCTCAAATAGCCATCAGCTGATGGTTGCCGGAAGCTGGTGTACAACTATTTCAGCTACCTTGCCCCTTGAGCAATGTAACTCTGAGATTCAGATTCTACACTACTTCCCAGAGTTCCCTGGAAAAGGATTCAGTTCTGGTTGCACACCACACTGACTTGTTTAATAACACACTCTGTGTTGACTTTCTTCCCTTGCCTTCTCACTTCTTCACTCCTTTACCTGTATTTCCTGGGATCTCCTTGCAAACAAACCACTTACACTCGAATTCTTGCCTCAGGTTCTACTTTTAGGGAAACTCAGATTATCTAGAAAGATAAGGCCTGGGAACCATCTATGGGAACGGGTTTCTGATAGCTAGCTCCATTGGTGACTTGAGTGAGAAAGTTGGGAATGGAAGGAGAAAGTCTTCATTTCAGGGAGATAAATAAATAAGAGAGGAATGATGGAGAAGATACTTCAGAAGCAAAGTTATCACGACTTACCCGGTGGTCCAGTGGTTAAGACTCTGCCTTCCAATGCAGGGAGGCTTTGGTTCAATTCCTGTTTGGGTAACTCGGGTCTTAAATACTGCAGACTGTGGCCAAAAATTTAAAAAAAAAAAAAAAGGCAAAGTTACCAACTGAAGAGACAGAATGGTGACCTCACATTTCGGATCAATAGGATTTAATCCCTCTTGCTAATCGCACCCTAACTACTGTGAGGGCTCACATTTCTCCAACGATGCCCTGTCTTGGAGAAATGTGGTATTGCCTCTGGTGGAAGTTAATGGGCCTGCTCCCTCACCCTGATGTGGGCAGGTGACCTAGGCTAGACCATGGGACGCCCTCTCCCAAGTGTTTGAATCCTAAGTGATATAAGACTATGAAGACTAGTGAGGTCATTTATCACAGCACTCTGGTGCTAAACAGACTTTCCCAAACATTTTTGTCTCAAAAAACCTTGCAACTAATTAACTTTTGCTCCAGGTTGCCAGTGGCAGTTTGTGCGCCAAGAATCCTAATTAATAAAACAGGGCTAGAAAAAGGATTTCACAGAATGAGAATGATTTGTTTCTACTCATAATTTTTGCTTTTCTGAAAAATCTCTTTAATAATATAAAGCTTGTTTTATTGCACTTTTTGCATCTTTCTCTCCTGCACACCTCAGTTTTATTGAGCTATAATTGACCTGTAACCTTGCATGTGTTTAGGGCAGCAGTCCCCAACCTTTTTGGCACCAGGGACTGGTTTCATGGAAAAAAAATTTTCCATGGACCAGAGTCGGGGTGGGGAGATGGTTTCAGGATGATTCAAACACATACATTTATTGTGCACTTTATTTCTATTATTATTACATCAGTTCCACCTCATACCTTCAGGCATTAGATGCTGGGGATTGGGGACCCCGGATTAAGGTGTACAATGTGATTTTGTACATGTAGATATTGTAAAATGATTACCACAGTAAGGTTAGTTAACACACCTATCACCTCACATAGTTAACTTTTGTGTGTGTATGTTTGTTTGTGGTGAGAAACATTTAAGACTTACTCTTCTAGCAACTTTCTAGTATAGAATATAGTATTGTTAACCACAGTCAGTATGCTGTATGTCTCCCTATTTCTCCTCCTGCCACCCCTCTCCTAAAAGCTCCTGGCAACCACTATTCTGCTCTCTGTTTCTCTGCAGTCAGCTTTTTTGTTAGATTCTACATGTAAGATGACACAGTATTTGTCTTTATCTGACTTATTTCACTTAGCGTAGTGCTGTCAAGGTTGTCACAAATGGCAGGATTTCCTACTCTTTTATGGCTAGTTCCTGTGGTCATGTATGGATGTGAGAGTTGGACTGTGAAGAAGGCTGAGCACCGAAGAATTGATGCTTTGGAACTGTGGTGTTGGAGAAGACTCTTGAGAGTCCCTTGGACTGCAAGGAGATCCAACCAGTCCATTCTGAAGGAGATCAGCCCTGGGATTTCTTTGGAAGGAATGATGCTAAAGCTGAAACTCCAGTACTTTGGCCACCTCATGTGAAGAGTTGACTCATTGGAAAAGACTCTGATGCTGGGAGGGATTGGGGGCAGGAGGAGAAGGGGATGCCAGAGGATGAGATGACTGGATGGCATCACTGACTCAATGGACGTGAGTCTGGATGAACTCTGGGAGTTGGTGATGGACAGGGAGGCCTGGCCTGCTGTGATTCATGGGGTCGCAAAGAGTCGGACACGACTGAGCGACTGATCTCATCTGATTGTGTATACCTGGAGAAGGCAATGGCACCCGACTCCAGTACTCTTGCCTGGAAAATTCCATGGATGGAGGAGCCTGGTGGGCTGCAGTCCATAGGGTCGCTAAGAATCGGACAAGACTGAGTGACTTCACTTTCACTTTTCACTTTCATGCATTGGAGAAGGAAATGGCAACCCACTGCAGTGTTCTTGCTTGGAGAATCCCAGGGACAGAGGAGCCTAGTGGGCTGCCGTCTATGGGGTCACAGAGTCGGACACGACTGAAGTGACTTAGCACCATTGTGTATACCACATCTTCTGTCTCCATTTATCTGTTCATGGATACTTAGGTTATTTCCATCTCTGTTTGTTGTGAATTACAATGCTGCGGTGAACATGGGGGTGAACATATATCTTCAAGATAGTGATTTAATTTCCTTTGGATATATAAATCCAGAAGTGGGATTGCTGCATCATTCAGTTCAGTCACTCAGTTGTGTCCAACTCTTTGTGACCCCATGGATTGCAGCACTCCAGGCTCTCCTGTCCATCACCAATTCCTGAAGCTTGCTCAAACTCATGTCCATTGAGTGAGTGAGGCCATCCAACCATCTCATCCTCTGTTGTCCCCTTCTCCTCCTGCCTTCGATCTTTCCCAGCATCAGGGTCTTTTCCAATGAGTCAGTTCTTTGCATCAAATGGCCAAAGTATTGGAGTTTCAGCTTCAGCATCAGTCCTTCCAATGAATATTCAGGACTGATTTCCTTTAGGATTGACTGGTTTGATCTCATAGGGTAGTTCTACTTTTAATTTTTTTGAGGAATCTGCATATTGTTTTCCATAGTGACTGAACCAATTTATATCTCTACCAACTGTGCACAAAGCTTACATTCTCTCTACATCCTTCCCAACACTGTTTTCTCATGTCTTTTTGATAATAACCATCCTGTGTGACATGATACCATATTGTGGTTTTGATTTGCATTTCCATGATGTTTAGTACATACTTTTCGTGTACCTGAGAGGCCATTTGTATATACTCTTTGGAAAAATGTCTATTCAGGGCCTTGGCCCATTTTAAAATTAGATTATTTTGGTTTTATGCTATTGAATGGCATGAGGTCTTTACATATTTTGGATATTAACCCCTTATCAGATATATGGTTTGCAAATGTTCTCTCGGTTCCTTAGGTTGCCTTTTCCTATTGTTGATTGTTTCCTCTGCTGTAGAGAAGCTTTGTAGTTCGATGTATTTAAAAAAATTTTTTTATTCAATGTTTCTTTTGCTTTTGTTGCTTATGCTTTTAGTGTTTTTTTTTTTTTTTTTCAATAGCTCACTCCTTTATTGTTGAATAGTATTCCTTTGTTTGGATGTATCAATTTTTTTTTTTTTTACTTTACAATATTGTATTGGTTTTGCCATACATCAACATGCATCCACCACGAGTGTACACATGTTCGCCATCCTGAACCCCCCCTCCCACCTCCCTCCCCATACCATCCCTCTGGGTCATCCCAGTGCACCAGCCCCAAGCTTCCTGTATCCTGCATCAAACCTGGACTGGCCATTCATTTCTTATATGATATCCAAAAAGTTATTACCAAGACCCATGTCAAGGAGATTTTCCCCTGTTTTCTTCTAGGAGTTTTATGGTTTTGAAGAGGAAAAGTTAAACTTTTACATAACTGCCTTCTCCTTCTGCTTCTGTAACTTGGCTTGCCCCTTGCAAAGTCTAGATCATGTAGGTCACATAGTCTCAGAAAGTGGGGACTTGAAATACTAGGAACTAGAGTTTATCCTACTCACCTTTGTCTTGCTCTTTGCAATCGCCCAGCCCCTGCAAACCTGCTTAATCATGCCTGTCCAGGCCAGGCATCCCTCTCCCCATCTTGACTGCTATTCCTGAGAGTGAAACCCCTTAGTTTAAACCAGCCTATTAACAGCTAGTGTTGCCCACTACAGTCTGTCTATAAAAACTCTGTAATCCCTTTGTTTCAGGTGTTAACTCCTCTGGGCCCGCCGGCATAACAAACCTGAGTTCTCCAACTCTCCGAGCGTGGTGCTTGGTTTCTCGAGTACTGGTTTCTGCAACAGTTTCAAGTCTTATATTTAAGTCTTTAATCCATTTCAAGTTAATGTTTGTAAGTGGTATAAGATATGGGTACAGTTTCATTCTTTGGCATGTCAATGTTCAGTTTTCCCAACATTTATTGAAGAACTACTCAGATTTTTTTTTTTTTTCCTGATAACCTGTGTTCAATGTGGAAAGTTAAGAAAGTACAGGAAAGTATTCTGAAGAAGGGTGGAAAAACACCTTATAATCCCATTGCTCAAAGGCAAATACTATTGATTTAGTTGAGATGGTACCATGTATGCAATTTAGTATACAGTTTATGGAATATGGCATACTTCTTTTTTAAAGGTTAACATAACATACATCATTTCTTTATTTCAATAACAACTTCTAAAATACAATTTTAATGAGTCAGAATGTTGTCTTATGGATATAACATACATTTCTAAAAATTTTCCACCATCATTTAATATTCTGTCTCTCTCAAAACTCTTATCATAAAAAATAATTTCCGGAGCAACTTCTTTCATAAATCTTGGCCTGGCAGTTCTGATTCTGTCTTCAGGCTTGATTCCCAGAAGTGGAGTTATTGTTTCAAAAGGAATGAACATTTTAAAAGCTCCGGAGAGATTGTGTCAGAATGTCCAGATAATAAATACCAATTTATATTTCCACCACTGATCTTCATGGGATATTTTTTTTAATGGTTAATGTGACAGAGGCCAGCTATTTCATTTCTTCTTTCTTTGATTTGGATTGATTCAGGTTCCTTCCTTCTGAATTATCTTTGTACTAATATTTTTCTCAGGGATTTATATGAACTCTTTATTAAAACTATTAACCTGTTTCATTTCTGAAAACATGTTCCTGTTTCATTGTTTACCTTTTCAGCTGATTATGATACTTTTAGCTATTCAACCATTTACATTTTATACAGTTAACCTCAGGAAACATTTTCCTTATGAAAATATCTTTGAGTTTTTCACTGTTTTAAGCTTGTAAAGCCTTCCCTCATCCCAATTTTTAATAAACATTCATTTTAGATAGTATGTCTTGAATTTTCTGTTAAGTAATATTTCCCACATGCTGTCTTTTGCCCACTTAAAACAATTAGTTCATTTTTTATTGAAGGATAATTGCTTTACAGAATTTTGCTGTTTTCTGTCAAACCTCAACATGAATCAGCCATAGGTATACATACATCCCCTCCGTTTTGAACCTCCCTCCCATCTCCCTCCCCATCCCACCCCTCTAGGTTGATACAGAGCCCCTGTTTGAGTTTCCTGAGCCATACAGCAAATCCCCGTTAGTTGTTGGTTTTTTCCCTTAAACAGGGATTAGAGTCCCCTCAAGGCCTAGACAGTAAAGAGTCCGTTTACAAAGTGGGAGAGCCAGGTTCGCTCCTGGGGAAGCATTTCCCGGAGAAGGGAATCGCCACCCACTGCAGTATTTTTGCCTGGAGAATTCCACGGACAGAGGTGCCTGGAGGGCTACAGTCCACGGGGGTCGCAAATAGTCTAAGCACGACTGAGTGGGTTCGGGACTCTTATTTCACTCGACAGTAGAGTGAACGTTCTCTGTGTCAAATGCAGCACCCATATATCATTATCTTTAGCCGTCAAGAAAAGCCTTATTCAAAAGAAATCAGACGCAAAGTGTCGAGGAGGAGAAAACATGGAGTCAGGGGCCTGGGAACAAGGGACGGGAAGCTGGCTTCATGGGAGCTGTGGCAGGGACTCAGCATTCATTTGCATAACCAGAAGGCACTGCATGCAATACAGTTTCCATTTACTATTTCAATTTATTGTAGATTTCTTTTAAATGTAGTATTTCGAAGAATGACCCTTCATCCACTTTCGTGAAAAGATCTGCAGACACTTGACCCAGACTTGCCCTTGTCATGCCTCACCCTCACTAAGTAGGAGTGAGCATTCCCTCGTCCATATGTGTACAGGCACAGTGGGGATATAGAAAGCCAACACCCTAATTTTTGGAGGTCTTGTGAGAGAAACAAGGCCAACATTGTTGTATGCAAAAACAGACCTTGAGGAGTGAATGTTCTGAGGCAGGGTTTATTCCTGGGGTTTCTATACTTAACAGTTTTCTGTGTGTTTATCGTTTGAAATCATGAGGTTAGGTTTCCGTCTTCTCAGGGGACACTCTCAGCCATGTCCAACTATTTTGTAACCCCGTGGACTGCAGCACTTCAGGTTTCTCCGTCTATCATCCACTCTCAGAGCTTACTCATACTCATGCCCTTCGAATCAATGGTGCAATCTAACCATCTCATTTTCTGTCGTCTCTTTCCTCCTCCAAACTTTAGTCCTTCCCAGCATCACAGTCTTTTCCAGTTAGTCCATTCTTTGCATCAGGTGGCCAAAGTATTGGAGTGTCAGTGTCAGCATCACTTCCTCCAATTAATATTCAGGACTGATATCCTTTAGGGTGCACTGGTTGGATCCCTTTGCCATCCAAGGGACTCTCAAGAGTCTTCTCCAAGACCATAGTCCAAACCCTGTGACTTTGGACTGTGATTTTTTCAATGATTCGGCCTTCAGCTTTCTTTATAGTCCAACTCTCACATCGGTACATGCCTACTGGAAAAACCATAGCTATGACTGGATGGACCTTTGGTGGCAAAGGAATATCTCTCCTTTTTAATATGCTGTCTTGGTTGGTCCTAGATTTTCTGCCAAGTAGCAAGCCTCTTTTAATTTCATGGCTGAGGTCACTGTCCTCTGTGATCATTGTACTTAGTTTTAATATAAGTTTAATATTATATCTGTTACAAGTTTGTCAGCAAGGAAATTACCTCGAGTGAAGAAACTTCTAAACAAACGTAAATGAGATATGAGCCTTTACATAAACTCTGTTAAGAATAATGACGCTTTAGGAATGTCTGTCTAAAATAGTCTCTCCAGATTGGTGTAGCCAACCCAATGTCCAAGGAGCTGTGGCTGCATGGGCGCAGGAGGGCCTAGAGGAGCTATGCCATGTTGAAGGTCAGGAAGGGTGGCGGTGAGGAGCTACCCCTCATCCAAGGTAAGGAGCAATGGCTGTGCTTTGCTGGAGCAGCCGTGAAGAGATACCCCACGCCCAAGGTAAGACAAACCCAAGTAAGACGGTAGGTGTTGCAAGAGGGCATCAAAGGGCAGACACACTGAAACCATACTCACAGAAAACTAGTCAATCTAATCACACTAGGACCACAGCCTTGTCTAACTCAATAAAACTAAGCCATGCCCGTGGGGCAACCCAAGATGGGCAGGTCATGGTGGAGAGATCTCACAGAATGTGGTCCACTGGAGAAGGGAATGGAAAACCACTTCAGTATTCTTGCCTTGAGAACCCCATGAACAGTATGAAAAGGCAAAATGATAGGATACTGAAAGAGAAACTTCCCAGGTCAGTAGGAGCCCAATATGCTACTGGAGATCAGTGGAGAAGTAACTCCAGAAAGAATGAAGGGATGGAGCCAAAGCAAAAAGAATACCCAGCTGTGGATGTGACTGGTGATAGAAGCAAGGTCCAATGCTGTAAAGAGCAATATTGCATAGGAACCTGGAATGTCAGGTCCATGAATCAAGGCAAATTGGAAGTGGTCAAACAAGAGGTGGCAAGAGTGAATGTTGACATTCTAGCAATCAGCGAACTGAAATGGACTGGAATGGGTGAATTTAACTCAGATAACTATTATATCTACTGCTGCGGGCAGGAATCCCTCAGAAGAAATGGAGTAGCCATCATGGTCAACAAAAGAGTCCAAAATGCAGTACTCGGATGAAATCTCAAAAACGACAGAATGATCTCTGTTCGTTTCCAAGGCAAACCATTCAATATCACAGTAATCCAAGCCTATGCCCCAACCAGTAACACTGAAGAAGCTGAGGTTGAGCGGTTCTATGAAGACCTACAAGACCTTTAAGAACTAACACCAAAAAAAGATGTCCTTTTCATTATTCAGGACTGGAATGCCAAAGTAGGAAGTCAAGAAACACCTGGAGTAACAGGCAAATTTGGCCTTGGAATACGGAATGAAGCAGGGCAAAGTCTAATAGAGTTTTGCCAAGAAAATGCACTGGTCATTACAAACACCCTCTTCCAACAACACAAGAGAAGACTCTATACATGGACATCACCAGAGGGTCAAAACCAAAATCAGATTGATTATATTCTTTGCAGCCAAAGATGGAGAAGCTCTATACAGTCAGCAAAAACAAGACCAGGAGCTGACTGTGGCTCAGACCATGAACTCCTTATTGCCAAATTCAGACTTATGTTGAAGAAAGTAGGGAAAACCACTAGACCATTCAGGTATGACCTAAATCAAATCCCTTATGATTATACAGTGGACGTGAGAAATAGATTTAAGGGCCTAGATCTGATAGATAGAGTGCCTGATGAACTATGGAATGAGGTTCATGACATTGTACAGGAGACAGGGATCAAGACCATCCCCATGGAAAAGAAATGCAAAAAAGCAAAATGGCTGTCTGGGGAGGCCTTACAAATAGCTGTGAAAAGAAGAGAAGGTAAAAGCAAAGGAGAAAACGAAAGATATAAACATCTGAATGCAGAGTTCCAAAGAATAGCAAGAAGAGATAAGAAAGCCTTCTTCAGCATTCAATGCAAAGAAATAGAGGAAAACAACAGAATGGGAAAGACTAGGGATCTCTTCAAGAAAATCAGAGATACCAAAGGAACATTTCATGCAAAGATGGGCTCGATAAAGGACATAAATGGATGGACGTAACAGAAGCAGAAGATATTAAGAAGAGATGGCAAGAATACACAGAAGAACTGTACATAAAAGATCTTCACGACCCAGATAATCACGATGGTGTGATCAATGACCTAGAGCCAGACATCCTGGAATGTGAAGTCAAGTGGGCCTTAGAAAGCATCACTACGAACAAAGCTAGTGGAGGTGATAGAATTCCAGTTGAGCTATTCCAAATCCTGAAAGATGATGCTGTGAAAGTGCTGCACTCAATATGCCAGCAAATCTGGAAAACTCAGCAGTGGCCACAGGATTGGAAAAGGTCAGTTTTCATTCCAATCCCAAAGAAAGGCAATGCCAAAGAATGCTCAAACTACCGCACAATTGCACTCACCTCACATGCTAGTAAATAATGCTCAAAATTCTCCAAGCCAGGCTTCAGCAATATGTGAACTGTGAACTTCCTGATGTTCAAGCTGGCTTTAGAAAAGGCAGAGGAACCAGAGCTCAAACTGCCAACATCCACTGGATCATGGAAAAAGGAAGAGAGTTCCAGAAAAGCATCTATTTCTGCTTTATTGACCATGCCAAAGCCTTTGACTGTGTGGATCACAATAAACTGTGGAACATTCTTCAAGAGATGGGAATACCAGACCACCTAACCTGCTGCTTGAGAAATTTGTATGCAGGTCAGGAAGCAACAGTTAGAACTAGTCATGGAACAACAGACTGGTTCCAAATAGGAAAAGGAGTGCGTCAAGGTTGTATATTGTCACCCTGCTTATTTAACTTATATGCAGAGTATATCATGAGAAACCCTGGACTGGAAGAAGCACAAGCTGGAATCAAGATTGCCGAGAGAGATATCGATAACCTCAGATATGCAGGTGACACCACCCTTATGGCAGAAATGGAAGAGGAACTAAAAAGCCTCTTGATGAAAGTGAAAGTGGAGAGTGAAAAAGTTGGCTTAAAGCTGAACATTCAGAAAATGAAGATCATGGCATCAGGGCCCATCACTTCATGGGAAATAGATGGGGAAACAGTGGAAACAGTGTCAGACTTTATTTTTCTGGGCTCCAAAATCACTGCAGATGGTGATTGTAGCCATGAAATTAAAAGACGTTTACTCCTTGGAAGGAAAGTTATGACCAACCTAGATAGCATATTCAAAAGCAGAGACATTACTTTGCCAACAAGGTTTTGTCTAGTCAATGCTATGGTTTTTCCTGTGGTCATGTATGGATGTGAGAGTTGGACTGTGAAGGCTGAGCACCAAAGAATTGATGCTTTTGAACTATGGTGTTGGAGAAGACTCTTGAGAGTCCCTTGGACTGCAAGGAGATCCAACCAGTCCATTCTGAAGGAGATCAGCCCTGGGATTTCTTTGGAAGGAAAGATGCTAAAGCTGAAACTCCAGTACTTTGGCCACCTCATGCGAAGAGCTGACTCATTGGAAAAGACTCTGATACTGGGAGGGATTGTGGGCAGGAGGAGAAGGGGACGACAGAGTATGAGATGGCTGGATGGCATCACTGACTCGATGGACATGAGTCTGGGTGAACTCCAGGAGTTTTTGATGGACAGGGAGGCCTGGCGTGCTGCGATTCATTGGGTCCCAAAGAGTCGGACACAACTGAGCGACTGATCTGAACTTCTAAGTGTTGTTTGTGCTAAACTAAGTGTTGGAAGTCTATTAACTAGATAAGTCATTTTGCAAATAACATAAGATTTTGAAACATTTACTACTGAACACTAATTTCCTCTTACAGAGAAAGTATAGAGATTTGAAATTAAAAATGAATGATGTTTTGTGCCATCCTAAATGTTCTAAGAAAACAGGTTTTAGAAATTATCACTGGTATTTATGCTCACCAATCCATAAAATGCTAATAGAAAAGTCAGTTCTTGGTAGCTTAAGGGGAGTAGGGAGTGTGTTTTTGGTAAAGAAGGTATGAGGAATGGAATTGCATTTTGTGAAGGGAAAAGGAAGTAAGCCACCTGACTTATAGGTGGCTTTTTAGGATGGAAGAACACAGTAATGGGTACAGAAAGTGATGAGGTTTGTGAAAAGTGAACCATGAGGAGAGAGTTTTGTATATGGTTACGACTAAGTCTAAAATAAAGTTAATTAAGTTTACCTTTTAAGTAAAGTAAAGTAGCGTAGCTCAGTCGTGTCCGACTCTTTGCAACCCCATGGACTGTAGCCTACCAGGCTCCTCTGTCCATGGGATTTTCCAGGCAAGAGTACTGGAGTAGGTTGCCATTTCCTTCTTTTAAGTAAAGTAAGCTGGAGCAAAAACTTGAATTTAGCTTCTGTCTCTGTTAAGAGGACACCTTTTCTTCAGATACAGAACTGCCTTTGATAAAAGATTTAAGTCTCTTTATCTCTTAAAAGGTCTGCTCTGAAATCCTTTATTTTATTTTGGCTAAGTAAATAGCCATTGTTTCACAATGACCTATGAGCCTATCTGATTAAGTGTTCTAAACCTTTTTGATATTTGTTGACAAAACTTCCTAAATCGTTCTAATGAAGAAGATTTCTACCTAACATTGGGATGCTTTATAGGGCCCCTGAAACATCCCAAAGAGATATATTACACTAATTAGGTTCATTTTGTATCTGGAATTAGATGGCAAGTATTGTCAAGTGAGTAATAAGTTTCGGGTTATATTGTATGGTAAATGTTCAGTTCAGTTCAGTCGCTCAGTCATGTCCGACTCTTTGCGACCCCATGGACTGCAGCATGCCAGGCCTCCCTGTCCATCACCAACTCCCAGAGTTTACTCAAACTCATGTCCATTGAGTCAGTGATGTCATCCATCTCATCCTCTGCCAACCCTTTCTCCCGCCTTCAATCTTTCCCAGTATCAGGGTCCTTTCCAATGAGTCAGTTCTTTGCATCAGGTGGCCAAAGCACTGGAGCTTCACCTTCAGCATCAGTCCTTCCATGAATATTCAGGACTGATTTCCTTAGGATGCACTGGTTGGATCTCCTGGCTGTCCAAGGGACTTTCAAGAGTCTTCTCCAACACCACAGTTCAAAAGCATCCATTCTTTGGGCTTTTTAATATGCTGTCTAGGTCGGTCATGGTAAATGTTATTAATATAGTTATCCTAGAAACTGTATGGAGTTCTTAAAATTCTGATATGTTTGGGTTAAATGTTATCAGTCATAATTCTAGTTACTATCGCAAAATATTGTTATAGCACTAATCAAGTTTCGCCTCTTCAATAAGATTTATAAAAAGGACTTTTGGATAAATACCAGTTTCTGAACTGCATAAGGATTCTAATAGAAAACCTCAAGACTTCACAAAGGTTAACAAAAGACTGAATGAACTGGTGAGTATGCTTATAACTTTTATGGTCTCTATCTGAAAAATTACTAATTTGAATCTGTGTTTTCCAGGTGTAAGAAAAAAAACAACCTTCCTCTCACACTAATTCTGACAGTAATTTGGTAAAAATATATTTTAGAAAGAAATTGAAACATTTATCTTTTCTCTATATCTGAACCCTCCAGAGATTGGGAGCTCTTAGTTTCTAGTAACTTTATCAGATAAAAGTTCAGTCTGAGACTCTATAACAGTCAGCAAAGCAAAAAAGTCTATGATCAATTATGGTTACATAAGTCATCAGGCCAAGTTTACTGAGACCAGACCAATATTATAAACCGTTCTTAGTTCGGTTATATTTGGTAAAAATGACAGTGATTTTAGGGAGAAAAAGATGTTTCAATGAATGTTAAATTTCAGCTTATAATGGAGGTCTGTATCTACTAAGACTCATTTCCTGTATATTTCTTTGCTGTTAGGGTATATTAATGTAAAATTTAATTGAATTATTAAAGGACACTCTAGGGTTGTTTCTGAAGCTTATCTCAGTAATCTGTCTTTTGGATGAGGATCAGATGCCTCACACATGATGTGCAATCAAGACTGGAAGAAGACATAATTTAAGGAACTGTCTCCAACCTGGAAGGACCTTTCTATCAGGTACTCTTCACTAGCTCATGTGCAGTGAAACTGAAGGGAAATTGACTCTTGGGTTAACTCCCACTTCCTAAGGCCCCTAAGCTGGGCTGGTCTACAGAAGGGCCTGCTGACCTCAAACGCACCTTAAAACAAAGCTCAAACAGAGGAAACTATAATACATGAGGATGAGAAGAAAGCAACATCACAAGTAGACTGTTTGCCCAAGATGCTGATCTGACTTTTACAATCATTTGTAATGTTTTCTTGATTTCTTGGACCTAAGACTATCAATCACATGTTTTCTATCATGGACACGATTCTATGCTAGTTTAAAACTCAATCCAGTTGTTGGATTGTGGCCAAATACCTGTGCCTAGTACTTCTGCGTTACCTTGGTGGATTTCTGTTCCCTAGGGCTGATTGGATACCCCCTAGGGAATTTATTTTAGATGAGTGTTCAGTCTTGTTCTATCTATTCATGATATTACTAGATGAGATCCTCTCACATGGCCAATTAATAATACCTGCTCTGATGCTGTCCATAGATTTAAGTTTTCTCTTAGGGTCATTCAAACTCAAGCAGAGTGACAAGCTAAGTCTCAATAGAAAAATTTAACCTCTCATCTATTACATGGAAAACTCTCACAATTATAGGGTGGATCTACATGGTTAATGGAAATGGTTAAATCATACTAAAAATGATCAACCTGGTAATTATGAGACAAGGCTGGGTGCGTTATGAACTGTGCCTATTATTACTCTTAGAGAGAGTGATTGGTATGGAACTCAGTGGATTTGTGGCACTAATTTATGGCCTGACATCTACAGGAATGGATACAAAGGTGTAGCCTGGGATTCCCATGAATTTAAGGTCATACATGTTAACAAATTAGAGGTAACCCCAACCAATCTACCATTGGTATGATCCCAGTGGGTCAAAGATCTGTATTCTACTGGCATGACCATTTAGTAGCTTGTGTGTTGTGTGTGTGCCCCTTCAATGGGGTTGGAGGATGTAATTGACCATATGGAAGCCTTAAGAACTTTCATAAGCTTTAAATGCTAGTAACCTGGCTATGAGCCTATTGAATTCTGAGATCTCTATGATGAGAAAGGCAGTGCTACACAACTGCAAGGCCCTTGACACCTTACAGCATTTGGGGAAGATACCTGTGCTATAATTCAAAGTGAATGCTATATTTTCATACTTGATAAATACTTTAATGTAACACATTTGATGAACCACATGAAAAATCAGATTTCTGCTTTAAGTGACCCATTCCCTAGTCTTGATGATTTTTAAGGAAAAAAAAAAAAAAAAACTGGTTTGGTGTGGGAGGCTCATGGCTAAAATATTTACTTTTAATTCCACTAATGTTACTCACTATGCCATTTTTATTTTGCTTATTTCACAAGATTATTATTTCTTATATTATCAAGTGTATGACTGAGCCTCCAATGAAAATGACTAGACTTGAAGCAGTTGATCAAATGTATAGCTCGATAAATGATCAATGATTGTCACAGTGTACCTCTAGGTATGAAAAGATGCAATGAGAGGGAATACTTTCCTGGACCATAACTAGAAGACAGGTGTCCAGAGATCTTTGACTATTAAGACCTAGTCCAGTAATAGCACATTGAGTGTCTTATCAACAAAAACCTTCTTCAGAACTGGGAATGAGCCTTCCCAGCAACATGGGACAAACTGGTCATGAAATGCCCCCCAAAGTATCGTTGGATTCATGACCACAAGGGGGCTGTGTCAACTACAAATTGGCACTTACCAAGAGCACTGCCAATGACTGAACAACAAAGGCATTTGCCATCTGCATCTATAGAGACTGAACCCCATGCTGCTATACCTGTTGACCTTCAACAATCCCTGAGGGAGTTCAGGGTGGAGTGAGGCACTCTGTGCTCTAGGGAATCTGGTGCGACATGTCTTCAGATAGTTGGATGTTTTTAGGAACAGATTTTATGATCTCAATCCTTGCATCTCCTCATATCTAGAGAAGCACTAAATCCCTTCATGGTGACCTCAGATCCTCATGACTCACAGAAATCTTTTGTAAAATGAGTGCTTCATGACATAGAACTCCCTTCACCAAAACCTTATATATTGACTTTTCCCCACTGCCCCTTTGGAGCAGTCTCTGAGAGCTATCTGAGATCCTGCCTCCTGGGCTTCAGTCCTCAGTTTGCCCCAGATAAAACTTAACTCACAACTCTCAAGTTGTACATCTTTTTTTCATTGACAATAGCTACTTTAAGTCCTAAAACATGATGCTGTCAAAGTGCTGCACTCAATATGTCAGCAAATTTGGAGAACTCTGCAGTGGCCACAGGACTGGAAAAAGTCACTTTTCATTCTAATCCCCAAGAAAGGCAATGCCAAAGAATGTTCAAAGTACTGCACCATTGCATTCATCTCACACGCTAGAAAAGTCTGCTCAAAATCCTCCAAGCCAGGTTTCAACAGTATATGATGTACAGAATACAACAATTTTCAGATGTTCAAGCTGGATTTCGAAAAGGCAGAGGAACCAGAGATCAAGTTGCCAACATCTGTTGGATCAGAGAAAAAGCAAGAGAGTTCCAGAAAAACATCTACTTATGCTTTATTGACTGCACCAAAGCTTTTGAATGTGTGGATCACAACAAACTGTGGAAAATTCTTAAAGAGATGGGAATACCATACCGCCTTATCTGCCTCCTGAGAAATCTGTATGTAGGTCAAGAAGCAACAGTTAAAACTGGACATGGAAAAGTAGACTGGTTCCAAATCGGGAAAGGAGTACATCAAGGCTGTATATTGTCACTCTGCTTACTCAACTTCTATGCAGAGTACATCATGTAAAAAGCTGCGCTGGATGAAGTGCAAGGTGGAATCAAGATTGCCCGGAGAAATATCAAAAACCTCAGATATGCAGATGACACCACCATTATGGCAGAAAGTGAAGAACTAAAGAGCCTCTTGATGAAAGTGAAAGACGAGAGTGAAAGAGTTGGCTTAAAGCTCAGATCAGATCAGATCAGATCAGTCGCTCAGTCGTGTCCGACTCTTTGGGACCCCATGAATTGAAGCACGCCAGCCCTCCCTGTCCATCACCAACTCCCGGAGTTCACCCAGACTCATGTCCATCGAATCAGTGATGCCATCCGGGCATCTCATCCTCTGGCATCCCCTTCTACTCCTACCCCCAATCCCTCCCAGCATTAGAGTCTTTTCCAATGAGTCAACTCTTTGCATGAGGTGGCCAAAGTACTGGAGTTTCAGCTTTAGCATCATTCCTTCCAAAGAAATCCCAGGGCTGATCTCCTTCAGAATGGACTGGTTGGATCTCCTTGCAGTCCAAGGGACTCTCAAGAGTCTTCTCCAACACCACAGTTCAAAGGTATCAATTCTTCAGCGCTCAGCCTTCTTCACAGTCCAACTCTCACATCCATACATGACCACAGGAAAAACCATAGCCTTGACTAGACGAACTTTGTTGGCGAAGTAATGTCTCTGCTTTTGAATATGCTATCTAGGTTGATCATAACTTTCCTTCCAAGGAGTAAGCGTCTTTTAATTTCATGGCTGCAGTCACCATCTGTAGTGATTTTGGAGCCCAGAAAAATGAAGTCTGACACTGTTTCCACATCTATTTCCCATGAAGTGATGGGACCGGATGCCATGATTTTCGTTTTCTGATTGTTGAGTTTTAAGCCAACTTTTTCACTCTCCACTTTCACTTTCATCAAGAGTCTTTTTAGTTCCTATTCCCTTTCTGCCATAAGGGTGGTGTCACCTGCATATCTGAGGTTATCGATATCTCTCCCGGCAATCTTGATTGCAGCTTGGGCTTCTTCTAGTTCAGCGTTTCTCATGATATACTCTGCATATAAGTTAAACAAACAGGGTGACAATATACAGCCTTGACGTACTCCTTTTCCTATTTGGAACCAGTCTGTTGTTCCATGTTCAGTTCTAACTGTTGCTTCCTGACCTGCATACAAATTTCTCAAGAGGCAGTTCAGGTGGTCTGGTATTCCCATCTCTTGAAGAATGTTCCACAGTTTATTGTGATCCACACAGTCAAAGGCTTTGGCATAGTCAATAAAGCAGAAATAGATGCTTTTCTGGAACTCTCTTCCTTTTTCCATGATCCAGCAGATGTTGGAAATTTGATCTCTGGTTCCTCTGCCTTTTCTAAAGCCAGCTTGAACATCAGGAAGTTCACAGTTCACATATTGCTGAAGCCTGGCTTGGTGAATTTTGAGCATTACTTTACTAGCGTGTGAGATGAGTGCAATTGTGTGGTAGTTTGAGCATTCTTTGGCATTGCCTTTCTTTGGGATTGGAATGAAAACTGACCTTTTCCAATCCTGTGGCCACTGCTGAGTTTTCCAAATTTGCTGGCATATTGAGTGCAGCACTTTCACAGCATCATCTTTCAGGATTTGGAATAGCTCAACTGGAATTCTATCACCTCCACTAGCTTTGTTCATAGTGATGCTTTCTAAGGCCCACTTGACTTCACATTCCAGGATGACTGGCTCTAGGTCAGTGATCACACCATCGTGATTATCTGGGTCGTGAAGATCTTTTTTGTATAGTTCTTCTGTGTATTCTTGCCATCTTTTCTTAATATCTTCTGCTTCTGTTACGTCCATCCATTTATGTCCTTTATCGAGCCCATCTTTGCATGAAATGTTCCTTTGGTATCTCTGATTTTCTTGAAGAGATCCCTAGTCTTTCCCATTCTGTTGTTTTCCTCTATTTCTTTGCATTGAATGCTGAAGAAGGCTTTCTTATCTCTTCTTGCTATTCTTTGGAACTCTGCATTCAGATGTTTATATCTTTCGTTTTCTCCTTTGCTTTTACCTTCTCTTCTTTTCACAGCTATTTGTAAGGCCTCCCCAGACAGCCATTTTGCTTTTTTGCATTTCTTTTCCATGGGGATGGTCTTGATCCCTGTCTCCTGTACAATGTCACGAACCTCATTCCACAGTTCATTAGGCACTCTATCTATCAGATCTAGGCCCTTAAATCTATTTCTCACTTCCACTGTATAATCATAAGGGATTTGATTTAGGTCATACCTGAATGGTCTAGTGGTTTTCCCTACTTTCTTCAACATAAGTCTGAATTTGGCAATAAGGAGTTCATGGTCTGAGCCACAGTCAGCTCCTGGTCTTGTTTTTGCTGACTGTATAGAGCTTCTCCATCTTTGGCTGCAAAGAATATAATCAATCTGATTTTGCTGTTGACCATCTGGTGATGTCCATGTATAGAGTCTTCTCTTGTGTTGTTGGAAGAGGGTGTTTGTAATGACCAGTGCATTTTCTTGGCAAAACTCTATTAGACTTTGCCCTGCTTCATTCTGTATTCCAAGGCCAAATCTGCCTGTTACTCCAGGTGTTTCTTGACTTCCTACTTTGGCATTCCAGTCCTGAATAATGAAAAGGACATCTTTTTTTTGGTGTTAGTTCTTAAAGGTCTTGTAGGTCTTCATAGAACCGCTCAACTTCAGCTTCTTCAGTGTTACTGGTTGGGGCATAGACTTGGAGTACTGTGATACTGAATGGTTTGCCTTGGAAATGAACAGAGATCATTCTGTCGTTTTTGAGATTGCATCCAAGTACTGCATTTTGGACTCTTTTGTTGACCATGTTGGCTACTCCATTTCTTCTGAGGGATTCCTGCCTGCAGTAGTAGATATAATGGTAGAAAAAGTAGTAGTAGAAAAAGTTGGCTTAAAGCTATATAGTAGTAGAAAATGTTGGCTTAAAGCTCAACATTCAGAAAACTCAGATCATGACATCCAGTGCCATCACTTCATGGCAAATAGATGCGGAAACAATGGAAACAGTTGAGAGATTTTATTTTCCTGGGCTCCAAAATCACTGCAGATGGTGACTGCAGCCATGAAATTAAAAAATGCTTGCTCTTTGGAAGAAAAGCTATGACCAAACTAGATAGCATATTAAAAAGCAGAGAGATTACTTTGCCAACACACGTCCATCTAGTCAAAGCTATGGTTTTTCTAGTAATCATGTATGGATGTGAGAGTTGGACTATAAAGAAAGCTGAGTGCCAAAGAACTGAGGTTTTTGAACTGTTGTGTTGGAGAAGACTGTGAGAGTCCCTTGGACAGCAAGGAGAGCCAACCAGTCCATCCTAAAGGAAATCAGTCCTGAATATTCATTGGAAGGACTGATGCTGAAGCTCCAATACTTTGGCCACTAGATGCAAAGAACCGACTCATTGGAAAAGACCCTGATGCTGGGAAAAACTGAAGGTGGGAGGAGAGGGGACAACATAGGATGAGATGGTTGGATGGCATCACCAAACTCGATGGACATGAGTTTGAGTAAGCTCCAGGAGTTGGTGATGGACAGGAAGGCCTGCCGTTCTGTAGTCCATTGGGTCACAACGAGTTGGACACGTCTGAGTGACTGAACTGAATTGAATTTCATAGTCTAATGTGATGGACAGGGAAGGCTGGTGTGCTGCAGTCCATGGGGTCGCAAAGAGTCACTGAAGTGAACTGAACTGAATGAGTACGAGGAATATTCCAGCTATTTTGGGGAAGGGTGGGGATTTCCAGAAATTGGGCCACTGCTCACTTTTTGTCTTTCTGGTGGGCCTTGGAACTCTCATGGTGCCTGTGGGTATGTAATTGACCATGATGATGTGTTACAACAAGCTTATACTGAGGCTCAAAGTCGACTGGAAGTCAACTTATCCACCATCTTGCACCTAGTTGGTTTTTAATCAGTTTATGTCATGTTCTCGGGCTCTGTCATTCTTTTAAAGGTTGTGCCCTGCCCCCTACCCTCCTGTTTCAAAATCAGTTCTCAAACCTTTTTCTCAATCTTCAGTTCTTACCTGGGGATTGGAGATAAGGTGGTGGGGGTGACCGTAAAGAGAAGCTTTCAGCATCTTCTGGACTTATTGGAAAACTAGGAATTCTTCCTCCTCCCAGGAAACCCTTTCTTAAAGTCCTCCCTTTCCCTCCTCCCCCACCCTTTCTCCCACAACTTCCCCTGCAGCAATTCAGGCTACAATTGTCAGAGTACAATAAGGCTGAAGCCCAAGAAGGGTCATGCAAAGGCTGTGCTAGATGCATACAATTAGAATATCTACATGGGAGGCAGAGTCAGGGAATGTGAATGTATAAAAAAAATCTCCAGGTAATTCTTATTTGCAAGCTATAGTGGAAGACATTGTACCACATCATAAAAAGTTGGCAGCAAAGTAGAAAGTCAATTAAATATTTAGTTTAATGAAAATAATTATTGGAAATATGATTACTAAATTGAATGCAAAATCCAAAGCCAAATCTTAAAAAAGAACATTTATATAATAAATTGACTTCCCTGGTGGCTCAGAGGGTAAGGAGTCTGCCTGCAATGCACAGACCTGGGTTTGATCCCTGGTTTGGGAAGATCTCCTGGAGAAGGAAATGGCAACTGACTCCAGTATTCTTGCCTGGAATCCCATGGATGGAGAAGTTTTATGACCCTAGGCTACATTAGTAAATATGAGAATTTTTGGATGTAAAAGCAAAACAAGACAGCCAAAAATAAAGCCTATTAATTCGTGAATGGGTGATATAAAAAAAATTACTCATTTGCTCTTCATTTTGACAACTGAAGAAGCATAGTTTAAGGGTTACATGTAATGAACTTAAAGGCAGTCACTACTAGAATTAAGAACCACCTTTCAAATTATCACCAAAGAAAAGAAAACAATGCAAGTGAGAAGAAAATGTAGAAAATATAGCAAATGAGCCAAAAAGAGAGTATGACATAGATTCCAGAAATAGGAACAAATGCATCAATTCTTATGCTAATTGTAAATGCTTTACACTCTGTAATAAAGTCTTGCTCAGACTAGGCTAAAAACAAAATGATTATGTGCTGCTTATAAAAGACAACCTGAAATGTAATTACACACGGTTAAAATTAAAAGGGTTAATAAAGACATTAATTCAAAAGTGGGCAAAAGAAAGTAAACAAGTGGGACCTGATTAAACTTAAAAGCTGTGACCAACCTGCACAGCATATTAAAAAGCAGAGACATTACTTAGCCAACAAAGGTCCATCTAGTCAGTGCTATGGTTTTTCCAGTGGTCATGTATGGATGTGAGAGTTGGACTATAAAGAAAGCTGAGTGCCAAAGAACTGATGCTTTTGAACCGTGGTGTTGGAGAAGACTCTGGAATGTTCCTTGGACAGCAAGGAGATCCAACCAATCAATCCTAAAGGAAATCAGTCCTGAATATTTATTGGAAGGACTGATGCTGAAGCTGAAACTCCAATATTTTGGCCACCTGATGCAAAGAACCGACTCATTGGAAAAGACCCTGATCCTGGGAAAGAATGAAGGCAGGAGGAGAAGGGGACAACAGAGGATGAGATGGTTGGATGGCATCACCAACTCAATGGATGAGTTTGAGTAAACTCTGGGAGTTGGTGATGGGCAAGGAGGCCTACTGTGTTGCAGTCCATGGGGTCGCAAAGAGTCAGACACGGCTGAGCAACTGAACATAACTGATGCAGAGAGTAAGACGTTGAATCAGGTAAGCATTCTGGAGATTATTTAACCTTAAACAGTCATCCATCACACAAGGAAAAGACATTTGAGGAGGTGAACTTTCTAGTACACCATTCAGATTACTAGGAATGATGCAACTCAACATTTTGACAACACTATATTTTAATAAAAGTAAAGAAATTCTTGGCTTCTGCATCTAGTAATGGTATATTAATGGTAATTAACAGATCATAGTCAATATAGCTAAAGTTACAAGATACAAGCTTTAAAATAACTATGATTACTCTTTTCATGTAGTTTAAGAATGAGACAAGAAATTTAGGCAAAGAACTTTAAAAAATATTAACTAAAAAACTGAGTAAGAGGGAAGCACTTCTGAAAGGGTGAAGAGAATGCCTAAGAAAATGTGGAGGACCAACACATACACTGATTTAAAAAAATGTCAAGTTTTTCTGAACTCTGGAAATTAACCAAAGTTTTAGAACAATCATGAAAAATGTTTTTTCCAAGAAAAGTGGCTCAATCTCCTTAAGATCAGCAAGCTTAGTGGTATTTTAACTTGTCCATCCCTTTCTTCCCTGTTCTTTGATAACCTTGAAAACCAACAGCCTTGACCTACTGCAGCTGTGAAAACCAGCAAACAAACCACCACAGGATGGGCAGAATAGGTTTGGAGTTCTACAAATGCCATATTCTCAAGTGTTACTATTTGAGCTGACAGCTCCCTTCAAAGCCCCATTCTCAGGGTCTGTCTTTATTTGGCCTGGTGTAGACTTCACTCTGGGTGAGCAGCCCAATGCCTAGGGCATGTGTCCAAAACAAATGGGGGCTGGACTTCCCTGGTGGTCCAGGGGCTAAGACTCCACACTCTCAATGCAGGGGGCCAATCCCCAGTGGGGGAACTAGACCTCACATGAGGAAATTAAGATCCAAGATTTCAAGTGCCACAACTAAGTCCTGGCACAGCCAAATAAATAAATATTAAAAAAGTTATTTAAAAAATGTAGGCTCCAGAGTTCTGTGTTTGAATCTCAGCTCTTCCGCCTCTCGGCTGTGGCTCTGGACAACTCACTGACCCTCTGTATGCCCCCACACTCTCATCTGTGAAATGGGATTGTGCGGGAGTGTAAATGAGTTTGCAAAGGACTTACAATAGTGACTAGCCTTAGTAAGTCCTCAGTACACCTGAGTGACAGTTACACGGGACCTTACTCTTTGAATTCTAGTTCCACTTCAAGTAACCTAACAAAAGAAAAGCACAAGGAGGGAGTCTGCATGTGTTCCACATGTGGTACACGTCCTGCTGGGTCGATTTGGGGGTTCATGCTGGTAGTAAGTCCAAGAGGTTGACAGACTTTTCAAACATCTCACTGAAGGTCACCAAATGTAAAAAACCACCGATAAGGATGCTAACAAATTCACTTCGACTTTCTACATCCCACAATATTGTGAAAAGACGTGTGTAAACTCCATTTTCATTACCCAGTGGTTTGTGGTGAAGATTGAAGTGGACTCAAGTAGCAAAAGCACTAAGAGGCTCTGAGAATTCTAACATTCCCTCTCTCTTCACTTTCTGGATGTGGATTTGGGTTTCTTTTCTCAAGTGACCTGGGTGGTGAATAGATTGTCCCAAGAGCATGAGGCAATTCTGTTCATGGTGTTCCCTGCTGCTCTTTTTCTAGGAAATCCACTTGTGTTCTAAGAAGATGACTGCATTCACCTCTGCCCTCAAGCAAGTCATTGAAAAGCTGAGCTAAGGCCAAAGCGTCTCCAAAACAGTTTTATAGAGATTCAGATGCATAAAAGACTCAGAAAGTACCGAAGAGTCTTAGAAACAATCGATGGACATGCTGCCCATCTAATGGAATTCACTCCATGTGCAGGCATATTTACAGCACAACAATACCTCACCTGACTTCTTAGGCAATGAGGAAACTTACATTCCATAATTTCTGAAAAATTGGAGCTAGATCCTTTGGGTGCCCAAATCTTTCATTTTAACCCTTTTATTTAAAAAACAAAGAAATGTTTCTGAAGTGTGATCTACACTGGCTGCTTTCTTTAAAAGAATATGGAAATTTATTTCATCAAGGGGGACATCATCTCCAGCCTCTCACTACTAAGACTCAGCTTGAGCACATCTCCTTCCATTTGGGGCAGCTCCACTTAAATCCTCCTGTGTCCCAGATGGAGATGCCACCAAGCACACAATCCCTTAGAGAACCAGCCTCCACAGCACCATCTCTCAGGCCCCGCTCCATTTAGCCCTGGAGTCCCGTAGATTTTATCATGTGACTGTTTCTCCATTTCTATCTGTCCTCCAATGGCCCCCATTTCCGGAGCTCACCACCCCCTCTACCTGGACTACTGGCAAAGCCACTTCTCCCCTCTGCAGTAACTGATGGTCCATGTGATATATCTGCTCCTGTCACATTGTCTGAAAGTCTTTCCATGGCTTCCAGTTGCCTTAAGGATAAAGCCCAAGCTTGAGAAGAGACCATATCACACCCTTGGTGACACAGACTCCGAGTCTCAAACGTTTCCTCTGCTTCTGCTGCTAAGTCACTGCAGTTGTGTCCAACTCTGTGAGGCCCCATAGACGGCAGCCCACCAGGCTCCTCTGTCCCTGGGATTCTCCAGGCAAGAATACTGGAATGGGTTGCCAGGTCCTTCTCCAATGCATGCATGCATTCTAAGTCGTTTTAGTCGTGGCCAACTCTGTGCGACCCTATGGACAGCAGCCTACCAGGCTCCTCTATCCGTGGGATTCTCTAGGCAAGAATACTGGAGTGGGTTGCCATTTCCTTCTCCAACTTTTCCTCTAACCTTTATGTCTGTTGATGCTCTGAAATATAGCGCTTCTTAAATTCTTGCATACTGGAGCCTTCAGACCTTGCTCCTCCTGTTTCCTGGACCTGGAATACCATTCCTCCACCTCTTGGCCTCCTCTCCCTTTAGGATACAGCTGAGGCTCATGTCACTTCTTTTAGAAAGTCTTCCTCCTTCCCTGCCCATGCTTGCTGGTTGAGATGGACACTCCTCCTTAGAGGTCCCATGGTGCCCTGTGCCTATGAAGAGGTCAAAGACCATGCTTAATTTAACTGTATCACAGAGAAGAACAAGAATAGATAAGAAGGTCTTCTTAAATGAACAATGCAAAGTAGTAGAGGAAAACAAGAGAATTTAAAGACTAGACATCTCTTCAAGAAAATTGGAGATATCAAGGGAATATTTCACGCAAGAATGGGCACTATAAAGGAAAAAAACGGTAAGGAACTAACAGAAGCAGAAGAGATTAACAAGAGCTGGCAAGAATACACAGAAGAATTGTACAAAAAGGGTCTTAACCGGCCAGATAACCACAATGGTATGGTCACTCACCTAAGAGCCAGATATCTTGGAGTGTGAAATTACATATGCCCTAGGAAGGAAGCATCACTATGAATAAAGCTAGTGGAGGTGATGGAATTCTAGCTGAGCTAGTGAAAATCCTAAAAGGTGATGCTGTTAAAGTTCTGCACTCAATATGTCAGCAAATTTGGAAAGCTCAGCAGTGGCCACAGGACCAGAAAAGGTCAGTTTTCATTCCAGTTGCAAAGAAGGGCAATGCCAAAGAATGTTCAAACTCCTGTATAATTCTGCTTATTTCACATGCTAGTAAGGTTATGCTCAAGATCCTTCAAGCTAGGCTTCAGCAGTATTTGAACTGAGAATTCCAGATGTACAAGCTGGATTCAGAAAAGGCAGAAGAACCAGAGATCAAATTGCCAACATCCGTTGGATCATAGAGAAAGCAAGGGAATTCTAGAAAAACATCTGCTTCATTGACTATGCTAAAGCCTTTAACTGTGTGGATCACAAGAACCTGGAAAATTCTTGAAGACGTGGGAATACCAAGACCACCTTACCTGTCTCCTGAGGAACCAGGTCAAGAAGCAACAATGAGAACTGTACATGGAACAATGTACATGTTCGAAGGGGTGTGGCTGCTGAGGAGCTGCCTTCTGAACCCTCACAGGGACTTGTTGCAGCTCTTCTGAAAAAAAAAAAAAAGGAAGCACCTAAACATACTGATTTCACAAAGAGGGGAAGTATGAACCAAAGGATGTTTTACAAGCTAGGTGTGGGGATGGAATGGGAGGGCTTTTCGGTGGTGTTGGGCTGCACCTCGCAGGCCTATACCCTAAATGTACCCAGCGTCAAGACCAAACAAAAGAGCCCAGAGTGCAGATGGAGACTACCCTCGATATTGCATATTGAGTGCATATTGCATATTGCAGGAGACATCATGGTTTAATGGATGCGGGAACCTACCTGTCTGAAGTAAGGCCCTGGGGGAACACCCCACCATGTGGGCTGATGGGAGGCAGGGCATGGTGGCAGGCTTCACTCCTCAGGAGAGGGGGAGGGTGCCCATTAAAGCCAAAATTGACATCAGGTGGGCTCATTAGTTATCGGGAAACCAGTAGGGGGGCCCTCTCCTCATAACCCTTTTGATAAGAATAATCACCAGCTGGGGTCTGGGGAAAGTACTAGGAAGGTGAGTCGTGTGAGTAGGGTGCAGGTGCAACAGGCACTGCTCGGGCAGGGCAGGGACAGACAGCAAGACAACAGGCATCTTGGGGGGGCCTGACCATACCTTCCTCTCCAACACACCCCGTATGACCTAGACAATCTTGGCCAGCCCCTCTTCTGTGATATTGCTGGGGTCAGGTTTGTACAGGGGACACTTCCACCAGATACCACAAATACAATACAGACAGGCCACCCCTGCTGGTTACAAACCCAGAGTCACAACCCTGGGAGGAGCTGGCCCTGGATCTAAGAGAAACACTTCACTGGCTTAGTCTCAGCTGTCATAGCACAGGTCTGCACCCCCATGTTATGCTGAGTGCCATTACAGGTGAACCTGTTAGGTCTTCCAAATAAGAACCAGTTAATGCCATTATTTCCAGTAGTCATGTACAGATGTGAGAGTTGGAGTATAAAGAAAGCTGAGCGCCAAAGAAGTGATGCTTTTGAACTGTGGTGTTGGAGAAGACTCTGGAGAGTGCCTTGGACAGCAAGGAGATCCAACCAGTCCATCCTAAAGGAAATCAGTCCTGAATATTCATTGGAAGGACTGATGCTGAAGCTGAAACTCCAATGCTTTGGCACCTGATGCAAAAAACTGACTCATTGGAAAAGACTCTGATGCTAGGAAATATCAAAGACAGGAGGAGAAGGGGATGGCAGAGGATGAGGTGGTTGGATGGCATCACCAACTCAACGGACATGAGTTTGAGCAAGCTCTGGGAGTTGGTGATGGACAGGGAGGCCTGGTGTGCTGTAGTCCATGGGGTCGCAAAGAGTCGGACATGACTGAGTTACTGAACTGAACTGAAGTAAAATAGTCTATTTTAAATACATTAAAATTAAATATGTTATTTAAATAATACAAATGTATTATTAAAATTAATTTCATTTTTCTATTTATTTTTTAATATGTGGTAACTAGAAAATTTAAAATCATGTATGTGGCTTGCATAATATTTCTGCTGGATAGCACTGCCCTAGAGATAAGAATTAAGAATGTATACTCAAGTTGACATAATCTTTAGTTTTAACACTTGCCCCAGGTCACTACTAGGAAAACACTCAGCGAACCAAAACAAACCTCACAGCTTTCATTAGGAACTCATAGGCCTTAGATGGCTGAAGAAATTATTTTGGAACAGGATCAATCTGGCTAAACCTCACCTTTTCCCCCTATGATTTTAAGAACTCTGCTAGTGCCCTGATTTCACACAGAAATTCCTATTTATAGGTTCCTAAGAATGGAGGAGAGTCAGGCTGAAGGGGTTAGAAAAAGGTAGTAGCTTTTGCTTTACTCTATGGTCTTACTGGGAATCCACTCCAGCACTCTTGCCTGGAAAATCCCATGGACGGAGGAGCCTGATAGGCTAGAGTCCATGGGGTCGCAAAGAGTCGGACACGACTGAACGACTGTAGCTCAAGGGGAAATGGTCTTACTGCTCCTGGCTGTTGTAAGGAGCTTTCTTCTGGTTAACGCTAGGTGGCAGCAGTACCATAAGATGGCAAGATGAGAAGCCCATCTAGGACAGTATAAAAAAAAAGAAGTCTCAAATCTCCAAACTTTGACCATGACCTCTTGTCAGCCATGGCTCAGTGCCTAGAAGTCTGGCCACTGAGCAGATAAAGTAGAGACACAAAAGTCATGCAGTACTGAAGTCCCACTAGAGCTTGGCAGGAAACTGCTATTTCTTCCTTTCCACATGAAGCAAAATACGGTTCTTTCCTACTCCCAGATGACTGGGTCACCTGGTTCAGCACAGTACAGTCTTGTTCCCAACTACACCAGGTTCCCAGCTTGTCGTGGAGGAATCTGAGGGGTGCTGTCACATTTCTCCTGCTGCCTGCCATAGGCAGAGTCAAAAGAGCACTCTGACAAGTCTCCACTTCACTCTGCTTTCAGCTGCTTTGTTGCTGGAGGATGTATTAATCAAGGTCTCACTTTATCCTGATTTTGTTTCATTTGATTGCAATGTGAACTTTTAACACTGTGAATAACTGAACTCCTCCCCTACCCTGCCCTGGCTCTGCCTAAAAAAAATGACTGGAGGCCAAATAAAGATATTTCTAAACACCAAAACTCTGGGACTTCCCTGGTGGTCCAGTAGCTAAGACTCTGTGCTCCCAATGCAGGGGGCTTAGGTTCCATCCCTGGTCAGGGAACTAGATCCCACATGCTGCAACTAAGGCCCAGCACAGCCAAATAAATAAGTATTTTTAAAATCTTTTGAACTGTGGTGTTCAAGAAGACTCTTGAGAGTCTCTTGGACTGCAAGAAAATCAACCCTGAATATTGACTGGAAGGACTAATGCTGAAGCTGAAGTTCCAATACTTTGGCCACCTGATGTGAAGAGCCGACTCACTGGAAAAGACCCTTATGCTGGGAAAGACTGAAGGCAGAAGAAGGGGATGACAGAGGATGAGATGGCTAGATGGCATCACCGACTCGATGGACATGAGTTTGAGTGAACTCAGGGAGTTGGTGATGGACAGGGAGGCCTGGCGTGCTGTGATTCATGGGGTCACAAAGAGTCAGACACGACTGAGTGACTGAACTGAACTGAACTGAACTGATAGACAAATGATCACTTGAATATGATGCTAGAATAAAAATACTTTTAGATCCGTTAAAGTGAAAGTTGCTCAGTCATGTTCAACTTTTTGTGACCCCGTGGACTATACACTCCATGGAATTCTCCAGGCCAGAATACTGGAGTGGGTAGCCTTTCCCATCCGCAGGGGATATTTCTGACCCAGGAGTTGAACTGGGGTCTCCAGCATTGCAGGCGGATTCTTTACCAACTGAGCTATCAGAAAAACCCCACTTTTAAATAGGCGAGCTATAAAAAGACTTGACTTTCAGAGTTTACCTGTTCAAGAAACTACTCCAGGATGTGTTTCATCAAAAGGAGGGATGAAACCATGAAGAAGATGTAGGATCCAGAAATAAGAAATCCAACACAGGCCAGAGGAGGTGAAGAAGGGTCCTGAGGGCAGCCCTCAGGGCCCAGGGAACAAATAGTAAAGATTGGAAGGATGCCTCCGAGAGAAAATGGAACTGGTGCACTATTTAACATGTCAAACCACATTGAAAAGATTTTGAAAGTTTCTTAGAGAGCTTAGAGATGAACTGATGAGAGACACATTCCAGATGTACAAGCTGGATTTAGAAAAGGCAGAGAGGAACGAGAGATCACATTGCTAACATCACAGAAAAAGCAAGGGAATTGCAGAGAAACGTCTACTTCTGCTTCATTGACAACAAAAAAGCTTTTGACTGTGTGGATCACAACAAACTATGGAAAATTCTTCAAGAGATGAATATAACAGACCACCTTACCTGCTTCCTGAGAAACCTGTATGCAGGCCAAGAAGCAATAGTTAGAACTGGACATGGAACAACAGACTGGTTCAAAATTGGGAAAGGAGTACAACAGTGCTGTATATTGTCACTCTGCTTATTTAACTTCTATACAGAATACATCATGCGAAATGCCAGGCTAGATGATTCACAAGCTGGATTCAAGATTGCCAGGAGAAATATGAGCAACCTCAGATATGGAGATAATACCGCTCTAATGGCAGAAAGTGAAGAGGAACTAAAGAGCCTCTTGATGAAGGTGAAAGAGGAGACTGAAAAAGTTGGCTTCAAACTCAACCTTAAAAAAACAAAGATCATGGCATCTGGTCCCATCACTTCGTGGCAAATAAATGGGGGAAAAGTGGAACAGTGACAGATTTTTTATTTTTTGGCCTCCCAAAAAGTCACTACGGATGATGACCACAGCCATGAAATTAAAAGAGGCTTGCCCCTTGGAACGAAAGCTATGACAAACCTAGACACCCAGACAGTATTAAAAAGCAAAGGCATCACTTTGGCAACAAAGGTCCATACAGTCAAAGCTATGGTTTTTCCAGGAGTCATGTACAGATGTGAGAGTTGAACCATAAAGAGGGCTGAGTGCATAAGAATTGATTATTTTGAACTGTGGTGCTGGAGAAGACTCTTGAGAGTCCCTTGGACTGCAAGACCAAACAAGTCAATCCTAAAGGAAATCAACTCTGAATATGCATTGGAAGGACTGATGCTGAATCTCCAATACTTTCGCCACTCCATGCGAAGAGCCAACTCACTGAAAAAGACCCTGATGCTGGGAAAGATTGGAAGACAGAAGAGAAGGGGACGACAGAGGATAAGATGGTTGGATGGTATCACCGACTCAATGTTCATGAACTGAACAAACTCTGGGAGATAACGAAGGATGGGGAAGCCTGGAGTGCTGCAGTCCATGGGGTCACAGAGGGTCAGACATGACTTAGTGATGGAACAACAACAACAACAATATTTTAAAAGCAACCAAAAAAACAGGTGATTAGTAACTTAGGAAAAAACAAAGTTTCAATATAGAAAGTAATCATATCTACTGTCTACTATGAACAATATTTACATAGTTGAAATAATATAAACACTGCATATTAATTTAACCAAATACATGCTATAAATATATTGGGGGTGGAGGGAAGAAAAAGTATATGTTTAAGGAATTGTTTCAGGTAGCTAAATCCTATTCTTCCATAGTAGCTAACCAAGAGATAATTCTAAAATTGAAAACGTAAGAAATAGATGTAATAACATTCTATACAGGGATATAGAAAGAATTCCCAGAAGTAGGTAAAAGATTTGAAAGTAGTGGCCTTTGAGAAGCAGAAAGAGGAGATTGAGAGGAAGGGGCAGGTGACTGTAGTCTTTCAGTTTAACTAGTCATGCTATCACATTTTTGAGAACAACATATTTATAATAAAAATTAAATAAAAAAACAAATGCTACATTATCTGCTTTGACAGGATTTTGGATTAATCAGTTGTGTGCAGCTGTCAAAACTCAATGAATGCATACTTTAAGATTTACATATTTCATTGTATATATATTTTACATCAAAAGAAAAACTGATAAACAAAGCCTAGAATTCTAATGACATGCATAAGGACATCTGTAATTTACTTCAAAATCCTTCCCCAAAAAAAGATGGATCAATGAATGGACAGAAGGATGGATAAATACATAATAAAACAAGTACAGTAAAATGTTGACAGTAGATCCTAAGAGGTAGGTATATAGAGGTTTACTGTAAAATTCTTTCCATTTTGCTGTGTGTTTGAAAAAAAAATAATAAAAGTTTGGAACAAATAAAAACAAATTGAGGGGAGGAGCTAAGATGGCAGAGGAGTAGGACGGGGAGAACACTTTCTCCCTCACAAATTCATCAAAAGAACATTTAAACACCGAGTAAATTCCACAAAACAACTTCTGAATGCTGGCAGAGGACATCAGGCACCCAGAAAAGCACCCAAGTCTTCGAAAGGAGGTAGGAAAAAATATAAAAGACAAAAAAAGAGAGACAAAAGAGGGAGGGACGGATTTCCGTCCCGGGAAGGGAGGCTTAAAAAGAGAGAAGTTTCCAAACACCAGGAAACCTTCTCACTGCCGAATCTGTGCCGAGCCTTGGAAGCACAGAGGGCAACGTAACAGGGAGGAAAAATAAATAAACAATTAAAACCCGCAGATTACGAGCCCTACGGTAACTCCCCCAGTGGAGAAGCAGCGCAGACACCTGCACACACCACTAGCAATTGGGGGCTGGGCAGGGAGGTGTGGCATGCGCTGCATCGCTTAGAGTAAGGATCTGGCCTGCATACCCCGAGCACTATCTGAGCGAAATAATTTGGGTTAGCAAACCAGACTGTGGGATATCTACCACGCGAAAAGCCAGCTCTAACCTAAGACACCGCCAGGCCCACGCACGGAACAAAGGACTGAACAGAGATAGCTGGCTACAGACCATCCCCCTCCAGTGACAGGCAGCCAGAGCCGGAAGGGGGCATTCGCAGCCCCAGAGAGACATTATCTATAAAACTGTAAGCAGGCTTCTTTGCTAACTAAAACTTCTTGGGGGTCTGGATGGTCAACATCCGCCTGAGAAGGTGCGCCTGTTGTACACCTAGATAACTGAGCGGTGGGGAGGCGATAAGTCGCAGCAATCGCGCTCGCCAAACACCTCATCACCTTGAGCTGCTCAGACCTGGGAAGGGCACAAAACGCAGGCCCAACTAAGTCTGCGCCTCTGAGGACTACCCGAGTGCCTGAACTTGAGAGGCTTGGACCTGGGAGGTGCAAGCAGCCCAGGGCCAGACACAGATGGTTCCCGGCGGAGCAGCCTAGAGCCTGAGCAGTGTGGGCAGGGAAGCTACACGTGCCGTGAGCGGGGGCAGACCCAGTGTGGCTGAGGCACTGCGAGCACACGCCAGTGTTATTTGATTACAGCGTCCCTCCTTCTCCACATCGTGACTGAACAAGCCAGCCTAAAAAAAAAAAAAAAGTGTCCTCCACCGTCCCCTTTGTGTCAGGGTGGAAACCAGACACTGAAGAGACCAACAAACAGAAGAATCTATAACAGAGGGAACCACCTTGGAAGCTACAGGCAATAGATTAAAACCCTGTGGTTAATACCGACTACATAGGAAGGGGCCTATAGATCTTGAGAAATATAAGTCGAATCAAGGAACTAGCTGAAAATGAACTGAACCCACAATACCCACAACAAAACTAGAGAAAGTCCTAGATATATTTTAACTATTTTTACGATCATTCTTTCTTTCTTTTTTTAAAATTTTTTAAACAATTTTAAGTCCTCTATTATTCCTTTAATTTTCACTTTTATAACCTACTATTACTTAGCCAAAAAAAGACCCTATTTTTTTAAAAGCAAACTTCATATATATATTTTTTTTTTAATAATTTTTTTGATTTTTTTTTTTTGCTTCTTTTCTTTAACATTGCATTTTTGAAATTCCAAACTCTACTCTAGATTTTTAATTTTAGCTTTTTGGTATTTGTTATCAATTTTGTACCTATATTTTTTTTATATAATTTTTGTGACTTTTTTTTCCTTCTCTCTCTTTCTCTTCTTTTATATAACATTGTACATCTGAAATTCGAAACTCTACTCTAGGTTTTTAATTTATGCTATTTGCTATTTGTTATCAATTTTGTACCTATACTTTCTTTATAATTTTTGCGACTTTGTTTGTTTTTGTTTGTTTGTTTTTTTCTCTCTTTATTTTCCTTCTTCTTTTCTTTAACATTGTATTTTTGAAATTCCAAACTCTAGATTTTTAATTTCTGCTTTTATGTATTTGTTACCAATTTTGTACCTTTAAGAACCCAATCTTCAGTACTCATTTATCACTAGGGAGCGAGATTACTGGCTTGACTGCTCTCTCTGCCTTTGGACTCTCCTTTTTCTCCACCAGGTTGCCTGTGTCTCCTCCCTAACCCCTCTCTACTCTACCCAACTCTGTGAATTTCTGTGTGTTCCAGACGGTGGAGAACACTTAGGGAACTGATTACTGGCTGGATCTGTCTCCCTCCTTTTCATTCCCCCCTTTTATCCTCCTGGCCACCTCTGTCTCCTTCCTCCTTCTTCCCTTCTCTGTATAACTCCATGAACATCTCTGAGCGGTCCAGTTGTGGAGTGCACATGAGGACGTGATTACTGGCTAGCCCACTCTCTCCTCTATTGATTCCACCTCATCTCATTCGGGTCACCTCTAACTCCCTCCTCCCTCTTCTCTTCTCCTTGTAATGCTGTGAAACTCTCTGGGTGACCCTCACGGTGGAGAAACTTTTCATCTTTAACGTAGATGTTTTATCAATGGTGCTGTATAGAAGGAGAAGTTTTGAAATGACTGAAAAATAGGACCGATAACTGGAAGCAGGAGGCTTAAGTCCAAACCCTGACTCCAGGGAACTCCTGACTCCAGGGAACATTAATTGACAGGAGCTCATCAAATGCCTCCACACCTACACTGAAACCAAGTACCACACAAGGGCCAACAAGTTCCAGGGAAAGACATACCAAGCAAATTCTCCCAGCAACAAAGGAACACAGCCCTGAGCTCCAAGATACAGGCTGCCCAAAGTCACCCCAAAACCATAGACATCTCATAACTCATTACTGGACACTTCATTGCACTCCAGAGAGGACAAATACAGCCCCATCCACCAGAACACCGACACAAGCTTCCCTAACCAAGAAACCTTGACAAGCCACCTGTACAAACCCACACAGAGTGAGGAAACGCCACAATAGAGAGAACTCCACAAACTGCCAGAATACAGAAAGGACACCCCAATCTCAGCAATTTAAACAAGATGAAGAGACAGAGGAATACCCAGCAGATAAAGGAACAGGATAAATGCCCACCAAACCAAACAAAAGAGGAAGAGATAGGGAATCTACCTGATAAAGAATTCAAAATAATGATAGTGAAATTGATCCAAAATCTTGAAATCAAAATGGAATCACAGATAAGTAGCCTGGAGACAAGGATTGAGAAGATGCAAGAAAGGTTTAACAAGGACCTAGAAGAAATAAAAAAGAGTCAATATATAATGAATAATGCAATAAATGAAATTAGAAACACTCTGGAGGCAACAAATAGTAGAATAAAAGAGGCAGAAGATAGGATTAGTGAATTAGAAGATAGAATGGTAGAAATAAATGAATCAGAGAGGAAAAAAGAAAAACGAATTAAAAGAAATGAGGACAATCTCAGAGACCTTCAGGACAATATTAAACACTACAACATTCGAATCATAGGGGTCCCAGAAGAAGAAGACAAAAAGAAAAACCATGAGAAAATACTTGAGGAGATAATAGTTGAAAACTTCATTAAAATGGGGAAGGAAATAATCACTCAAGTCCAAGAAACCCAGAGAGTCCCAAACAGGATAAACCCAAGGCGAAACACCCCAAGACACATATTAATCAAATTAACAAAGATCAAACACAAAGAACAAATATTAAAAGCAGCAAGGGAAAAACAGCAATTAACACACAAGGGAATTCCCATAAGGGTAACAGCTGATCTTTCAATAGAAACTCTTCAAGCCAGGAGGGAATGGGAAGACATACTTAAAATGATGAAAGAAAATAACCTACACCCCAGATTATTGTACCCAGCAAGGATCTCATTCAAATATGAAGGAGAAATCAAAAGCTTTACAGACAAGCAAAAGCTGAGAGAATTCAGCACCACCAAACCAGCTCTCCAACAAATACTAAAGGATATTCTCTAGATAGGAAACACAAAAACGGTGTATAAATTCGAACCCAAAACAATAAAGTAAATGACAACGGGATCATACTTATCAGTAATTACCTTAAACGTAAATGGGTTGAATGCCCCAACCAAAAGACAAAGACTGGCTGAATGGATACAAAAACAAGACCCCTACATATGTTGTCTACAAGAGACCCACCTCAAAACAGGAGACACATACAGACTGAAAGTGAAGGGCTGGAAAAAGATTTTTCATGCAAATAGGGACCAAAAGAAAGCAGGAGTAGCAATACTCATATCAGATAAAATACACTTTAAAACAAAGGCTGTGAAAAGAGACAAAGATGGTCACTACATAATGATCAAAGGATCAATCCAAGAAGAAGATATAACAATTATAAATATATATGCACCCAACACGGGAGTGCCGCAATATGTAAGACAAATGCTAACAAGTATGAAAGGAGAAATTAACAATAACAAAATAATAGTGGGAGACTTTAATACCCCAATCACACCTATGGATAGATAAACTAAACAGAAAATTAACAAGGAAGCACAAACTTTAAATGATACAATAGACCAGTTTGACCTAATTGATATCTATAGGACATTCCATCCCAAAACAATGAATTTCACCTTTTTCTCAAGCACACATGGAACCTTCTCCAGGATAGATCACATCCTGGGCCATAAATCTAGGCTTGGTAAATTCAAAAAAATAGAAATCATTCCAAGCATCTTCTCTGACCACAATGCAGTAACATTAGATCTAATTACAGAAGAAAAACTATTAAAAATACCAACATATGGAGGCTGAACAACACGCTGCTGAATAACCAACAAATCACAGCAGAAATCAAAAAAGAAATCAAAATTTGCATAGAAACGAAAGAAAATGAAAACACAACAACCCAAAACGTGTGAGACACTGTAAAAGCAGTCCTAAGGGGAAAGTTCATAGCAATACAGGCATACCTCAAGAAACAAGAAAAAAGTCAAATAAATAACCTAACCCTACACCTAAAGCAACTAGAAAAGGAAGAAATGAAGAACCCCAGGGTTAGTAGAAGGAAAGAAATCTTAAAAATTAGGGCCGAAATAAATGCAAAAGAAACAAGAGACCGTAGCAAAAATCAACAAAGCCAAAAGCTGGTTCTTTGAAAGGATAAATAAAATTGACAAACCATTAGCCAGACTCATCAAGAAACAAAGGGAGAAAAATCAAATCAATAAAATTAGAAATGAAAATGGAGAGATCACAACAGACAACACAGAAATACAAAGGATCGTAAGAGACTACTATCAACAATTATATGCCAATAAAATGGACAACGTGGAAGAAATGGACAAATTCTTAGAAAAGTACAACTTTCCAAAACTGGACCAGGAAGAAATAGAAAATCTTAACAGACCCATCACAAGCACATAAATTGAAAACGTAATCAAAAATCTTCCAGCAAACAAAAGCCCAGGTCCAGACGGCTTCACAGCTGAATTCTACCAAAAATTGAGAGAAGAGCTAACACCTATCCTGCTCAAACTCTTCCAGAAAATTGCAGAGGAAGGTAAACTTCCAAACTCATTCTATGAGGCCACCATCACCCTAATACCAAAACCTGACAAAGATCCCACAAAAAAAGAAAACTACAGACCAATATCACTGATGAACATAGATGCAAAAATCCTTAACAAAATTCTAGCAATCAGAATCCAACAACACATTAAAAAGACCATACACCATGACCAAGTGGGCTTTATCCCAGGGATGCAAGGATTCTTCAATATCCGCAAATCAATCAATGTAATACACCACATTAACAAATTGAAAAATAAAAACCATATGATTATCTCAATAGATGCAGAGAAAGCCTTTGACAAAATTCAACATCCATTTATGATAAAAACTCTCCAGAAAGCAGGAATAGAAGGAACATACCTCAACATAATAAAAGCTATATATGACAAACACACAGCAAACATTATCCTCAATGGTGAAAAATTGAAAGCATTTCCTCTAAAGTCAGGAACAAGACAAGGGTGCCCACTTTCACCATTACTATTCAACATAGTTTTGGAAGTTTTGGCCACAGCAATCAGAGCAGAAAAAGAAATAAAAGGAATCCAAATTGGAAAAGAAGAAGGAAAACTCTCACTGTTTGCAGATGTCATGATCCTCTACATAGAAAACCCTAAAGACTCCACCAGAAAATTCCTAGAACTAATCAATGATTATAGTAAAGCTGCAGGATATAAAATCAACACATAGAAATCCCTTGCATTCTTATACACTAATAATGAGAAAATAGAAAGAGAAATTAAGGAAACAATTCCATTCACCATTGCAACGGAAAGAATAAAATACTTAGGAATATATCTACTGAAAGAAACTAAAGACCTATATATAGAAAACTATAAAACACTGGTGAAAGAAATCAAAGAGGACACTAATAGATGGAGAAATATACCATGTTCATGGATTGGAAGAATCAATATAGTGAAAATGAGTATACTACCCAAAGCAATTTATAGATTCAATGCAATCCTTATCAAGCTACCAATGGTATTCTTCACAGAGCTAGAACAAATAATTTCACAATTTGTATGGAAATATAAAAAACCTCGAATAGCCAAAGCTATCTTGAGAAAGAAGAATGGAACTGGAGGAATCAACCTGCCTGACTTCAGGCTCTACTACAAAGCCACAGTCATCAAGACAGTATGATACTGGCACAAAGACAGAAATATAGATCAATGGAACAAAATAGAAAGCCCAGAGATAAATCCACACACATATGGACACCTTATCTTTGACAAAGGAGGCAAGAATATACAATGGATTAAAGACAATCTCTTTAACAAGTGGTGCTTTGAAAACTGGTCAACCACTTGTAAAAGAATGAAACTAGACCACTTTCTAACACCATACACAAAAATAAACTCAAAATGGCTTAAAGATCTAAACGTAAGACCAGGAACTAGAAAACTCCTAGAGGAGAACATAGGCAAAACATTCTCTGACATACATCACAGCAGAATCCTCTATGACCCACCTCCCAGAATATTGGAAATAATAGCAAAAATAAACAAATGGGACCTAATTAAACTTAAAAGCTTCTGCACAACAAAGGAAACTATTAGCAAGGTGAAAAGACAGCCTTCAGAATGGGAGAAAATATAGCAAAGGAAGCAACTGACAAACAACTAATCTCAAAAACATACAAGCAACTCCTACAGCTCAACTCCAGAAAAATAAATGACCCAATCAAAAAATGGGCCAAGGAACTAAATAGACATTTCTCCAAAGAAGACATACAAATGGCTAACAAACACATGAAAAGATGTTCAACATCACTCATTATCAGAGAAATGCAAATCAAAACCACAATGAGGTACCATTTCACGCCAGTCAGAATGGCTGCGGTCCAAAACTCTACAAGCAATAAATGCTGGAGAGGGTGTGGAGAAAAGGGAACCCTCTTACACTGTTGGTGGGAATGCAAACTAGTACAGCCACTATGGAGAACAGTGTGGAGATTCCTTAAAAAACTGGAAATAGGACTGCCTTATGATCCAGCAATCCCACTGCTGGGCATACACACTGAGGAAACCAGAAGGGAAAGAGACACGTGTACCCCAATGTTCATCGCAGCACTGTTTATAATAGCCAGGACATGGAAGCAACCTAGATGTCCATCAGCAGATGAATGGATAAGAAAGCTGTGGTACATATACACAATGGAGTATTACTCAGCCATTAAAAAGAATACATTTGAATGAGTTCTAGTGAGGTCGATGAAACTGGAGCCTATTATACAGAGTGAAGTAAGCCAGAAAGAAAAACACCAATACAGTATACTAATGCATATATATGGAATTTAGAAAGATGGTAACAGTAACCCTGTATACGAGACAGCAAAAGAGACACTGATGTGTAGAACAGTCTTATGGAGTCTGTGGGAGAGGGAGAGGGTGGGATGATTTTGGAGAATGACATTGAAACATGTATAATATCAGGTATGAAACGAGTCGCCAGTCCAGGTTCGATGCACGATACTGGATGCTTAGGGCTGGTGCACTGGGACGACCCAGAGGGATGGTATGGGGAGGGAGGAGGGAGGAGGGTTCAGGATGGGGAGCACATGTACGTGTTGCGGATTCATTTCAATATTTGGCAAAACCAATACAATATTGTAAAGTTTAAAAATAAAATAAAACTAAAAATTAAAACAAAACAAAACAAAACAAATTGAGCACTAAAATTCAAGAGAGAATGTTCTGTCTGGTGTACCAGCTAGGTAAACTTTAATTTTAAAATGCCACTTGCTTTTCAGAAGCATCCTGTAGCCATTTGACCCACAGATGACTGGTCAAATCAAAGAGGGCTGTGACACGTGAAGATGAGGGCAGAATGATATTTCTTGTTGGCACTTTTACCAGTTTCTCTACAGGATACGTATGTTGTGCAACAATGAATTTTTAATCCATCTTAGCAAGATTTGTCCTCTGGTTATAAATATCCCTGTTGTCACATGCTCACCTATTTCTTAGCTCCAACTGAACTGTAAACTCATCCAAGCTATAGTTTATAACCTCCAGGATCACACACCCAGTGCTTCATCAATATCAGTTTTACTCTAATATACCACAGAGAAAAAGTAGCTCCCTGGAATAACAGATTAAGGAACAAATAAGCCAGAATGTCTGGGGAATAGAGTCATACAATTTTCATTACAATGACTCTTAGGGCTTGGATCCAGTCTCGTTGTGGAGAAACTAAGTGTAAGAGAGATTAAGTCACATATCCAGAGTGATATGGCTATTTAGTGTGATTATCTTTGGGTATTTGCTTCTTTATGTCCATTTAAACTATTAAATAAGTCTGTGGAATATGACACACATATACTTGAATAAACAGCCACCCTTCCCCCAAAGAGGCACTTGATTAAAAAAAAAAAAAAGAACAAAACTATGGGACAGGACTTAAGAGATGGTTACTGAGCCAAACTTGGGTTTGCTTGCCTGACTTGCAGCAAAATCAATCTACTGACATGGGGTTGGGTGAAGGAAAGGACAGTGTTTATTGCAGGGCCAAGCAAGGAGAATGGGTAGCGCATGCTCAAAAGACCTGAACCCCCTGATGGCTTTCAGGGAGGGGTTTGTAAAGGCAACATTATTAGGTTTGAAGGTTGTAGGGTGCATGATCAGCCTGTAGACATTCTTCGAATTGGTTGTGGTGAGGTCACTGGGTGGTATATTGGAAGTTAGCATCATCAACCTTCTGGTTCCTACCAGTCTGGGGTCTACATGCTTGTGGTCAGCATGCAGTTTCTCTCTGACACTTGGTAGGGTTTTAGTATCCTCAAAAACAATTCAAGGAATGGCTCAGGATATTATCTATAACCCTTAAGGAGGAACTAAAGGTCTTTGATTTTATTTTATGGTTAAACTACTGTAATTTTGTCTTGCTTGACTGATAGTGTTGTGTTTCTGCATTTTCTCACTTCTCTGATCAAATATACTCTTTGGAATGTGGGGAAGGTCTAAGAGGCTAAATCCTTTTTACAAACAAGAGGTAGGAGACATGGAGGGTATGTTGCCAGGAAGGCCCCACAGAGTCTGGCTCAGTTTCAAGACCACAAGTTCCTATCCAGTCTGTTTGTAGGGTGAAGTGGGAGCAGGAGGATGTTAAGTGAGTGAAAAGTGTCTGTGGTAAAATTAGTGATACACACTACCTTGTCGATGAAGCCTGAGCATATTAATGAAGCCCGAGCATATTACACTGAGAAGCCAAACACAAAAAGGTCACATATTGTATGATTCCATTTATATGAAATATCCAAAACAGGCAAATCCGTAGAGACAGAAAGCAGACTCATCGTTGCCAGGGGCTGGGCAGAAGGCAAATGAGGAGTAACTGCTTACTGGATATGGGTTTTATCTTGAGGTAAATAAAATGCTTTGGACCTAAGTATAAATGAATATATTATGAATGTACCAAATGCTACTGAATTGTTCCCTTCAGAATGGTTAACTTTATATTACGTACATTTCACCTCAATAAAGAAAACACATGTCCAATGAGAGCAAAAGCAAACATAGCAACATGTTAACAACTGGTAGATCTAGGTACTGGCCATCAGGAATTCATTGTACTTATGCTAGGAACATTTCTGTTAGGTTTAAAATTTTTTAAAAGAAAAGATTAATAAAAATAAAATATCTCTAGGAAAAAAAGAAATCATTTAGTGATAGTGCAAAATTGAGGTCACCAGTTGCAATCTAAAATTCATACAGTTTCATACCTATCACTTGATCACTGGCATGTCAAAAGTAGGAACAACTCTTACTTCATTGGCTGGTAAGGTTTCTAATAATGAAAATTACTTTCCAGGGGAGTCACAAGCCAACACTCTTTAACTTCAGAACCTATTAACATGCAGATTTCTGAACATCAGCACCTAAAAATACATTTATTGGGTCCTTTTGAACAGGTGGTATTAAGATGCGGTTTAGCTGAAGGGTCTGAGCTTTGGAAATTACATGTGTATATTCTGGTTATGTCACCCGCAGATGAGTTTTACCAATCCACTGATGGATAAAAGCAAAAGGGTGCAAGCTGACTGAGAGTTTCACAGGAGAAACATTAGGGGCACAAGAGACCATTTTGACCCTTGCACAGTGTGTCCTGAAACTCAAGCAGTGATATAGGAAAGATAATACCCCATCCTGTAACCTCATAATAACCAGAAAATGGCATGTCTGCCTCTAATGCACAGTGGGTCCAACGGAGTTAATGCCTCCCTGGTTTCTTACAGGTCCAACACCTAATTCTAAATTCCCCATTCAACCATGTCTGAGGCCTGAGACAACAGATCAAGCCTGTCTACACAGGGTGAGAGGCTACTTGCTTCTCTGACCAAGATGTAGACACACAAAAAAGTACATAAGGATGTGAAAGGTTATATCGTAATGTGATCATGCTTAACTCTACTGAAGCTGTACATTTAAAAATAGTTAAGATGGTGGACTGAATGTTATGTGTTTTCTACCACAATACTTTAAATATACATAAGACCCAAGTTTCAGTTTTCACACAGCAGACATGAGAATGGCTTCCTTTGTGTCCAAAATGAAGGTACACTGCCAATTTGTAAAGCCGGATGCAACTTAACACACTTCAAATGAAATACAAGCTGTTCCTATGGAGGAAAAAAAATAACCTAGAAAAACACTCAAGCCTCTGCACACATCTATGTTCAGTAAGAAAAATGGACGTAAGAACAGGTTGTGGCAGAAGGACATTAAAAATAGAAAAGAACTATTGAGTTGAAGGTGTTACCTCAAGAGATAAGTACCAATAAACACTGTAGAGCAGCAGTCTCCATATACCAGATGATGATGGGAATGGATCCATTCCCATTTAGGGTTTACTCATCGCTTCTGAGATGCCATTTATTCTTTATCTTGACACTGCTTTGGATTTACCAAATCACTAAAGGGAATGGGAAGTTCAGTTCATGAATATAACCTTTGTAGGATGACTAATACAAGGATGTTCCACTTCAATAACTGAGTTCTTTTTCATTTTTTCTTGCAAAATTTTAAATTTTCCCAGAATTTTTATCATGCCTATAAAAACAAATCTATGTTCAACCAACAGGGCCTCTTCATTCACACTTTAACACCCAAGGGGTAATAGTTTCAAAAGACTAAAATGCTATTCTTCTCTAAGTGTTATCTATATCGCAGTGAGTCTTGTCTAAAGATTTGGTAGAAGCCTTCACTGGAGGGATTTCAAGTATGGAAACAGATGAAGGAGGAAATATCTGGAGTGGTGAATCCTGCCAAGTAAGTAGAGGCCAGCTCTGACTTTCATTCTATTTCTGTTTTCCTTCATTTCACCTTATGCCCAGAAGTTTGTAATAAGTAGACCTTTGATTGTGATAAAAACAGTGTCTTAATTTCGGACCTAATAACACTTCAGAATAAATGCAGGGAGTTCCCTGGTGGTTCAGTAGTTAGAATTCCAAGCTCTCACTGCCAACGGCCTGTGTTTGATCCTGCTCAGGGAACTAAAATCCCACAAGTGACACAGTGCAGACAAAAAGAAAAGAAGAATCCAAGTTTTCACAGAAGTGAGAATTTGGGAGAGCATGTTTTCCAAATATGCTTACATAGGCATTACTTTTTCATTCATCAGTTCAGCGCTAACCTTGTCGTGGACGTTTGAAAAGATGGCCACAAATTCTCTGACACTCCTCCCATAAATTGGCAGGGTCTAATTCTCCCCTTCTACTGCCTTGAACCTGGCCTGGCCTTATTTGGAAGAAACAGAATTTAGGAGAAGTGATGCTACGTGACTTCCAAGGCCTGGCAGCTTCTGCTTAGTTCTCTCTGAATACCTGCTCTCTGGATAGCTCTCTCTTGGGACCCAGCCACCATGCTCTGAGAATCCCAGGACAAATGCAGAGGACAGGTGTAGGTACTCTGGTGGACAACCCAAACTGCAGTCCTACCTGACACCCGGGATCAGCTGCCAGGCTTGTACAAGCCATCATGGATGACCAGTGCAGCTGAGATTCTGATGACTGTAGGCACAGCGGACACGTGACTGCAACTGTGTGAGAGACCCCAGTGAGAACTGCTCAGCTGCAACTTCCCTGAATGTCTGACCCACATAGTGGTGAGCAAGGTAAAATTTTAGTATGTATAAAATTACCCTGAATTTGGGGGTAATTTGTTATATAGCAATAGGTAGCTCAGCAAAAGAGAACAGAATATGAAACTTTATAGCAACAGAAATTTTCAAGCAAAAAAATAAAATTAAGATGATTTGGCCACAAAATGGTCCATTTGTTTTTTTTTTTTTTTTCTCCCCATTTAAACATGAGCATTTACAAGTTCAGAGATCTGTGTTTTTATGTTGCTCAGAGTAGAAAGATATAGATTAAGAAATGTAATTTTAACAGTTAAAACTATAGATATTTCATGTAATCAAAATATATTGTCAGACACTGTAATAGAGATCAGCACAAAATCTGTCCTCAAGGAACAAATAGTCTAGTCGGATAAATGGCATGTTAAAAAAAATTTCAATGAGTTTCATGTGCATAAAATCCTTACAATATTTCCAGGCACGTCCTAAGTGTCACGTACCTGCAAACAAAGTAAATAAATATACATTCACTTATTTATTTGACAAATACTTACTTATCATCTTCTCCATGGCAGGCCCCACGTGAGGTGCTCAACATTCAGAAGACTCAACATTCAGAAAACTAAGATAATGGCATCTGATCACATCACCTCATGGAAAATGGATGGGGAAAGAGTGACAGACTTCTTTTTTGGGGGGCCTCCAAAATCACTGCAGATGGTGACTGCAGCCATGAAATTAAAGATGCTTGATTCTTGGAAGAAAGTTATGACCAATCTAGACAGTGTATTGAAAAGCAGAGACATTACTTTCCTAACAAAGGTCCGTCTAGTCAAGCTACAGTTTTTACAGTAGTCATGTATGGATGTGAGAATTGGACTGTAAAGAAAGGTGAGCCCCGAAGAATTGGTGCTTTTGAACTGTGGTGTTGGAGAATACTCTTGAGAGTCCCTTGAACGGCAAGGAGATCCAACCAGTCCATCCTAAAGGAAATCAGTCCTGAATATGCAGTCCTGAATAAGGACTGATGCTGAAGCTGAAACGCCAATACTTGGCCATCTGATGGAAAGAACTGACTCACTGGAAAAGACCCTGATGCTGGGAAAGACTGAAGGTGGGAGGAGAAAGGGACAATAGAGGATGAGATGGTTGGATTGCATCACTGGCTCGACGGACAGGAGTTTGAGTAAATTCTGGGAGTTGGTGATGGACAGGGAGGCCTGGCATGCTGCAATGCATGGGGTCACAAAGAGTTGGACTTGACTGAGCTACTGAACTGAACCAAACATGTCGGGGCCCGTGTGAAGTGCTAGACAGAGTGCTGAATAAAGAGTTTACATTCAGAGGAGAGGACAGATACTGAACATTCAACAAGCACAGGTATCCTGGAAGCATTCCTGGGATGCTTGGGAAGTCAGAGAAGGCTGCTGATACCAGGAAGGCCAAAGGCTAGGCTAGACCAGGCCAAGGCTAGAGAGATTTAGCAGCATGTCTGACAGCCAAATAACAAGAAGAGAAAAGTAGTTTACCCCAGACCCAAATGGAAATCTAATATGTAAAGTCAAATTTGGGAGAGGCCTGAAGGCCAGTGAGGCAATCAAGATCTGTTCCACAAATTCCACACTGGATCAGAAGGAAAGTCCAAGTGCAGAGACAAGCACTGGACTGCATGCATTGGACCACACATGAGAGCTCAAGAAGACAATGTTGTTGGAATAGAAGACTGGGCACAGTGCTCAAGCCTCTGGTACTTTGGCACTAGAAATAGAGTAGAACACCCATTGCACAAACAGGTCTGGACCAAGATATATTACAGCTGAGGCAACCTAAGAATTAGATATGTGCTTCTGATGCTGTCCTTCCAATATTAATGCAGCCTTTTCTTACTGAGGGAGGAGAACTGGCATCAGGATGGTTTTTGTTATTTCTACTGTCTACTTCGCTAAAGTAGGACTGATTTGTAAGTTGATGGTTATAGAAGTAGTCACACATGTAGATCTGAGTTAAATGGTACCATATTTCTGATTTTCATTGGAAATGGTATTACCTTTACAGATTGGTGCTCAGAGGAATTATGCGCTTAGTCTGTCTTTTACCTTGGCTCTGAGCCTGAAGGATCCCAGAATACAAGTGTCTGCTAATTGCCCTGGTGTGAATGGCCAAGGGCTGGTGTGTGTGTATGTGTATATGCATACAAATAAAAGTGTATCTGTGTGTGATTGTTTGTATGTATGTGTGCATGTGTGTGTGTATGTGCATGCATGTGTCCCTCCTCCTGAACAAGGTGGATTCTACCAGGGTTAGAAATATGTCAGTAGTATTGAATCATCTAAATTTTATCACTTGCGAGTTTAAAACTCAACACTTTTTATATAGCCTTTTCTCTTTTTTATTCAAACCCCAGAGCTTGGATTCAAGAGTCTGCAAGCATGGAGTCCACCCAAAGATGGGCACAATAAAGGATAAACATGGTAGAGACCGAGTAGATGCTGAAGAGATCAAGAAGAGATGGAAAGAATACACAGAAGAACTGTATAAAAAAGATCTTATTGAACCAGATCAGCTACAATGGTGTGGTTAGTCACCCAAACCCAGACATTCTGGAGTGTGAAGCCAAGTGGGCCTTAAGAAGCACTGCTGTTAATAAAGCTAGTGGATGCGATGGAATTCCAAAAGAACTATCCAAATCTCTAAAGGAGGATGCCATCAAAATGTTGCATTCATTATGTCAACAAATCTGGAAAACCCAGCAGTGGGCACAGGACTGGAAAAGTCCTCAACCCAATTCCCAAGAAAGGTGGTACCAAAGAATGTTCTAACCATCAGACAACTGCACTCATTTCCCATGCTAGTAAGGTCATGCTTAAAATCTTGCATGCTAGGCTTCAGAATTAGATGAATCAAGAACTTCCAGATGTCCACGCTGGGTTTAGAAAAAGAAGAGGAACTAGAGATCAAATTGCCAACAGTTGCTGGAGTATAGAAAATGCAAGGGAATTTCAGCAAAACAGCTATCTCTGTTTCATTGACTACATGAAAGCCTTTGACTGTATAGATCATGACAAACTGTGGAAAGCTCTTAGAGAGATGGGAATACCAGACCCTCTTACTTGTCTCTTGAGAAACCTGTATGCAGGTCAAGAAGCAACAGTTAAAACCCTGTATGGAACAACTGATTGGTTTAAGATTGAGAAAAGAGTATGACAGGGCTGTCTGCTGTCACTCTGTCTAACCTATATGCACAGCACATCAGGAGAAATGCCAGGCTGGATGAGTTGCAAGTCTGAATCAAGATAGGCAGGAGAAACATCAACAGCCTCAGATATGCAGATGATATCACTCTAATGGCAGAAAGCAAAGAGGAACTAAAGAGCCTCTTGATGAGGGTGAGGGAGGATAGTGAAAGAGCGGGCTTAAAACTAAATATTCAAAACACTAATCGGCCTTCTAGCCCGATTACTGCATGGCCAATAGAGGGGGAAAAGGTGGAAGTAGTGACAGATTTCCTCTTCTTGGGCTCCAAAACCACTGCAGATAGCAACTGCAGCCATAAATTCAGAAGACAATTGCTTCTTGGCAGGAAAGCAATGACAAACCTAGACAGTGTGTTGAAAAGCAGAGACGTTACTCTGCCAACAGAGGTCCATATAGTCAAGGCTATGGTTTTCCCAGTCATCATGTATGGCTGTGAGATCAGAACGCCAAAGAATTAATGCCTTCGAACTGTGGTGCTGGAGAAGACTCCTGAATGTCCCTTGGACCACAAGGGGGTCAAACCAGTCAATCTTTTTTTCTTTTTTTAACCTTACACTATTGTATTGGTTTTGCCATACATCAACATGAATCCGCCACGGGTGTACACGTGTTTCCCATCCTGAATCCCCTCCCATCTCCATCCCCATACCATCCCTCTGGGTCATCCCTGTGCACCAGCCCCGAGCATCCTGTATCATGCATCGAACCTGGACTTGCAATTCATTTCGCATATGATATTATACATGTTTCAATGCCATTCTCCCAATCATCCCACCCTCGCACTCTCCTGCAGAGTCCAAAAGACTGTTCTATACATCTGTGTCTCTTTTGCTGTCTCACATACAGAGTTATCATTACCATCTTTCTAAATCCCATATATATGTGTTAGTATACTGTATACTATCCAGTCAATCTTAAGGGAGATTAAGCCTGAATATTCACTGGAAGGATTGATGCTGAAGCTGAAGCTCCAGTATTTTGGTCATCTGATGCAAACAGAAAACTCATTGGAAAAGTCCCTGATGCTGGGAAAGATCGAGGGCAGGAGAAGAGGGTGTCAGAGGATGAGATGGCTGAACGGCATCACTGATGCAATGAACATGAACTCGGGCAAACTCTGGAAGATGGTGAGGGACAGGGAGGCCTGGCATGCTGCAGTCCATGGGGTCACAAAGAGTGGGATATGACTGGGCAACTGAACTACAAACATGGTAAAGCCATGCCTGTGATCCTTAATGGCTGTAAGACCCTGGGCAGGTTCTCAACCCCATTAAGTGGTAGTTTCCTGCGCTTTAAAATGGGGATAATAATATTTCACTCCTAAGATTGTTGTGAAGGAAAAACAGCATACTGAAAGCATTGAATGTGATTCCTGGATCATCATAAGCACTAAGTAGATGCTCTTATGGTTAGAATTGTAGGTACTAAACAAGGGCTACAAACATCCAGATACCACCCAAACTAGGGTTTACACTCATTTCCCAACATTACAGTGTGCCTTATAAATAGTTAAAATACTAAACAAACTGTAGACATAACTAAAGCAACCCAATTAAAATGCTTCATCATTTGCCACTTTAGAAGGTACTCAAAAGCTAGGCAATTCTCTTCTAGACAAACAGATGGCCATTTCTCATCTTAATATAGGTAGGATGTTTTTGTGAACACAAGCTGATCTGGCTTAAAAATCCAAGCATTCTTTTAGCTCTACATAAATTAATAACTCAAAAGAAAAATTTTAAAGAACAAACTGCCATTTTGCTAAAATGACAGTCCATTAATGGATGCCTCTAAACTTAGCAAGCTCTCCAGCTGTCTTATCGGTGGGTTTTTGTTGTCTCCCTCAAATGCACACTGATGGCCAGATCTCAGCAGCATCGGATGGAATGAGATGCAGCTAGCCAACAGTCCAGGACCACCTTCTTCCTGGGGTAGATATTAACCCTGCTATAGTGGACATTTAATCCATTAACTAACGATGAAAAAGGAGGGATAAGAGTGTTATATCCTGACATTAATAGTTTCAAACAACCTAATGAGACTGTTTGGAAGGCATACTAGGACGCCTTCCAAAGTTGATGAGCTCAACCATTGATGGGAGTAACTGAAGAAAACATTCAGCGCAGTTTGCTTCAACAGTTCTTTTCTGAACTGCCCATGAATCCTGAAACTGAAGTTCATTTGGAGTTTTTTTATACCATGTTTACAGAGATCCTGAACCATGGAAAAGAACAGCTCCTTATCACCAACTGCTCAATCTGTTCATCTATTCATTCACCACTCTATCCATCCATTCATCCATATCTGATCCATCCATCCAGCTGCCCCACAAATACTTACTGAAAGTTCTTCCTCTCATGGAGCTTAACAAGAATGATGTGATATAATATGGTGCTATTATTCTAGAGATAACAATAAATAAAATAAATGAGGGGTGAAGGAATACAGTGCAGTACATGTGTGCAAATTTAAATAGGAGAGAAGGGATGGTCTCAGTAAGTAGGCAATATTTGGGCAACGCCTGAAGGAGGTAAGGGAATAAACCATGCATATGTCTGAAAGAAGAATGTTCCATATAGAGAAACAGCATGTGCAAAGCTGAGTGTGTACTTTGTGAGATGGAGAAATACCAAGGAGGCCTAACATAGCACAATTCCACTGGTCTATGAGACCAGAAAGCCCTGGTATTTTCCCACACTGTGTTATCCTGGGTTCCCTGGAAAACAGAGCCTGAAGAAAGGTTTAAATGCTAAAGCTTTCATGGGAGATATAATCCATGGCAGCTAAAGTGAGGAGAAAAGAGGGAGATTCAAATACAAGGTGAGGGACTTCCCTGGTGGTCCAGTGGCTAAGACTCCACACTCCCAAAGCAGGGGGCCTGGGTTCAGTCCCTGGTCTGGGAACTAGATCCTACATGCTGCAAAGAAGAGTTCACACGCCACAACTAAAGATCCCACGAGCCACAACGAAGATTCCGAGCAGCCAAATAAATAAATAAATAAATAAATATTCAAATGTAAGATGATGTCCTGTGATACTGGTCACTGCTTCCCAACAAACTTTCCATCAAACACTATGACAGAAACCGCTGATTCTCTCAGGTGTGTCCACCTGGTACCAAGATGAAAAGAAAGAACTGTGCCCCATTACAGCCCATCAGAGAGGGAACGCATAGGGAACTTAGCTGCTGACTCTCTGCTGTCTCCTGTCTCTACACTGATCAGAGTTTGTCCCACGGGCATTAACTTCCCTGCACATCTACACAGAAAATCATAAGACCTGTGCACTTTATTCTGTGTAAAACTAAAGGTAAATTTCTCTTGAATACTAACAAACGACAAATAGTCTGTTGCTTCAGCCTAGGTCCCAAAGAGAAGATGATGTATCGCAGGACTAGTGAAATAAACCTTTGTTGATATACGCCACTGAAATTTTAGAGTCAATTTTTGTTGCAGCATAACCTAGCATATCCTGATTGACACAAGGATTCACTGCCTCATTAGTACATTAATGACATGAGGTTTTCAGTAAAGACATCTATTTAATGTTATTTAATCCAGTATTCTCAAACTGTTTTGATTAGTGAATATTCTTTCCACAGAGCACCTTAATATAATGGAAGTAGTTTGACAAAACACCATCTGTATAATCTTCTGCAAGGAGATTGGGCAACACACCCTACTGTGCAATAATTAAAATATTCCCAGATCTTGGCAGTTTGGGTATGAATGATGTCACATTTTTATGCTCAAACTGGACTTCCCGCGTGACCTAGTGGAAAAGAATCCATCTGCCAATGCAGGTACACTGGTTCAATCCCTCCCGGTCCGTATGCCCTGGAGCAACTAAGCCGGTGCACCACAACTACTCAGCCCAGGTGCCCTAGAGCCAGTGCTCTGGAAGAGAAGCCACTGCAGTGAGAAGCCCCGGATCTCCCCAACTAGAGAAAGCCCCTGAGCAGCAAAAATCCAGCACAACCAAATATTATCTAAATAAAATTTAAAAAACACACACATTTATGCCCAAATTAAGGATTCCTAGCCCAAGACTACTGTTCTGCTGCATCCCACAGGCCAGCAAGGCCTCACTTGCCCAGTTTCCCGACCAAAGAAAGGGCCCTAAGTCAGCGACAGAGACGAAGACATCATGGTTTACCTGATGGAGGACGCTGCCTGTCTCCAGCAAGGTCCTGGAACAACATCCCATCGTGTGCAACGCTGGAGCAAGCAGGCAGGACAGACACGTTGGCAGGTTTCACTGCTGGGGGCTGGGGGAAGCCAGGATTACCAATTGTACGGGAATTGACCTCAGGTGATCCCTGCCAGGCAGACGCCCTGGAGAAGGAAACGGCTATGCTCGTCTGGAGAATGCCTGGCAGGCTACAGTCAAAGACTGGAACATGGCTTAACATGCACGCGTGCAAGCACGCAGGCACCCACGAACCCAGGCGCCCATGCATGCAAGCACTCAGGCACACGCTTACACACGCAGGAGGCCAAACACGCAGCCATGCACACATGCACGCTGCCACGAACTCACGCATACACACACGCATGCACACATGCACGCAAGCACATACGTAGACACGCACCCATGCACGCATTTGGGCACCCACAGATGCACGTGGACGTCCACGAGAGTACGCATGCGCACACAACACACGCACACAAGCGCGCGCTCACCACGCACGCATGCGCACATAAGAACCCATACTCGTGGGCACCAAGTCTACCGCTGCGGAGAAACAGCTGATCGCGGAAACCAGTTGAGGCGCAGATTCCTCATCAGCCGTTTGGTAAGATATAGTTAGCTGGGCCGTGGGGCAAGGAGGTGGGAAGCTTAGTCCTGCTGGTAGGGTGTAGGTGAAGTAGGCACTAGTCAGACAGAGGAGAGACAGAGAGCAAGAACACAGCCATTTTGAGTGGCTCGATCTTCCAACTGCAACTAGAAATTCCTCGATGCTCCTAGGACTTCACAGGGCAAGTATCTTACAGGTAGTTAGGAAAACGCTTGCGCATGTTCTTCTGAGCTGTGTTTGTTGTCACGTATCTATTGCTACTTCGTGGTTGCCAGGTAGGCACCTATTTCTATTCTATGACTTGCCATTCCCAGCACTCACTTTAAGGTCCTATAGCCCCAGTAGGAGGAGCCTGGTAGGCTGCACTCCAAGGGGTCGCTAAGAGTCGGACATGACTGAGCAACTTCTCTTTCACTTTTCACTTTCATGCATTGGAGAAGGAAATGGCAACCCACTCCAGTGTTCTTGCCTGGAGAATCCCAGGGACCGGGGTGCCTGGTGGGCTGCCGTCTCTGGGGCCGCACAGAGTCGGACAAGACTGAAGCGACTTAGCAGCAGCAGCAGCAGCCCCAGTGTTATGTGATGGTCTCAGAAAGAGTAGGTCTGGGGAGCATAACCCTTCTCGCCCTTTTTTACTTTATCTTGAGTAATTTTTTTTTCATATTTTATCTCCTCTGCACAATAATCACATAACCCTTTCTTGGGCCCAACATGTCAGAACCTCTGATGAACAGAGCACATTCACCCATTAGGCACTGACCCCTCCCTCTAGGGGGCCCCAGAACTCTCATCAGATGAGGCACAGGGCTGACACCAGGTTAAAAATTTGTCTTCTGTCACCCCTCTATCCAGAGATCTTTCCTCTTTTGCCTCTCAGATGAAAGGGACCTTAAATCAACTCAGGTAAGGCCAGGATGGGCTTCCCTTGTGGCTCAGTGGTAAAGAATCTGCCTGCCAATGCAGGAGATGCAAGAGACACAGGTTCGATCCCTGGCTTGGCAAGATCTCCTGGAGAAGGAAATGGTAACCCACTCCAGTATTCTTGCCTGGGAAATTCCATAGGCAGAGGAGCCTGGCCGGCTACAGTCCATGGGGTCCCAAAGAGTCCAACACCTCTCCCCCTCCCACCCTCCCTTATCACTTCTCACCGGAAGTCTTTCTTTCCCACAAGGGCTTAGTGGGACTAAGGGTAATCCCAGCATGGCTTCTGTGGTGGGAGAGGTGATGAGGAGAGGTAGGGGGGAATAAATCTGATTCTGAAAATAGATTGAAATTTAAAATGCAACTGGAAATAAGACCTGGAGCAAATTCACTAAATGATTGATGAATAAACTTAGTAATTAAGTCAACCTAGTTTCTTTACATACGACTTTCCCCCTGAGAATAATCAGCAGAATTCTAAGAAAAGTATTTGCCAAAGTTATCTTATATTTAATTATCCGTAATTCTGTGCAGTGCACAGAGGAAGAAAAAACCTGGTAAGATGGCCAGGTTCATGTCTTGCCTGATAATAGAGGTGAATTTTGTGGCTGTTTTAATTATAATTTTTGAGCTAGAATCAAAAGTTCTTTGCTGTAGAATTTACCAGAAAGAACTTGGCTGACAGCATCTATAGTGATAAAAGGTTTTTGTAGGCATACTTTTTAGGCAAACAGAAGGTAGTGCTTTCACTGGTAAAGCATTGCCTTTGTGACAGTTAATGAAGTCTTTCTCTCCAAGGCAGAAGTGGGATAAACAGGCCATGGTGGATTGGGCTCTACCCCTCAAATATAAAGGGGGGGCTGATGAGTCGCTTACACACGTGAGCAGGAGTAGTGAGAATTCCTACTGTGAGCTGGTCCACCTGCTTCCAGTGAGGACTCTCTCCTCAGAGGGGATTGCCCTTAGGCAGAGTGTCATGTGGAGTCAGTCACTTCTTAGCAGAGACCTCAGTTTCCTCATTCTTGAAGATTTCTACAAAAGAAAGCTATTTCCACACCCTCGTGAGTGCTCCAGGAGATACAAAGGGAGTGAGCCAGGGACCCTTTGTTTGATACCTCCTACCAACTGAAGTCACTCAGTCGTGTCCGACTCTTTGCGACCCCATGGACTGTAGCCTATCAGGCTCCTCCGTCCATGGGATTTTCCAGGCAAGAGTGCTGGAGTGGATTGCCATTTCCTTCTCCAGGGGATCTTCCTGACCCATGAATCAAACCCAGATCTCCCGCACTGCAGGCAGATGCTTTACCATCTGAGCCACCAGGGAAGCCCCCCTTACCAACCATAGCTTCACACAACTCTCATTAGTTACCCTGCCTTTGAACTCCTGTCTGGAGGCAGGCACACTGAACCCGTTCCAGATACCTGACTCAGTTGGTCATTTCCTCTTATTATTAGTAAATCATCAGGTTGGCATTTGTGATAAAAAGCAGCAAAGTGGGGGAAGAACTAGAGATAGCAGAAACTTACTCTTCGCTTGCCTGGAATGACTGCTTTCCTTAAATATGCATTGTTTATTTGAAAATATTTAATGAAATCTCCTAGGTAATATTTGATCACAGGTAGTACCCTTGCACATTTTTTATTGATAGATAGTGTACATACAGAAGAGTGCATGTAACCTAAATATAAAGCTCACTGAACTTTCAGAACTTTAAACATGCTGTGGCCAATAACCAGATCAATAAAGAGGACTTGGGATTTCCCTAGCAGTCCAGTGGTTAGGACTCCATGTTTCTACTGCAGGGGGCCTGGTTTCAATTCCTGGTCTGGGAACTAGATCCCACAAGCCACATAGCACAAATAAGTAAATAAATCTTTACCCACAACCCCAGAAGCCCCCTCCCCCAAATACTCATTCCAGACACAGCTTCTCCCCCTTGGGATAACCAATAGCCTGACCCCTAATAGTAGAGATTCCTTTTGCCTGCCTCTGTACTTTATATAAATAGAAACATATAGCCTGTGCTCTTTTTTCCTGACTTCTCTCAGTCAGCATTCTGTTTTTGAGAGCCTTCCTTATTACTCTGTGTAGTGATACATTGTTTCTTCTCATTGCTGCACAGCCCTATAAATACACTAGAATGTGTTTATCTGCTTTCCTGTTGATGGACCTTTGGGTAGTTTCCAGTTCAGTGCTGTTGCAAACACCCAAATTCATGTCCTTTCATCAACACACGTATGCACTGCTTTGGGATATGTACCCAGGAATCACTGGGTCATAGGTTAAGCAGGTGTTCAGCTTTAGTAGGTATCAACTGTTAGCAAACAGTTTCTTTGTGGTTGTACCACTTTGCACTTCCACTAGCAGTGACGAGACTACTGGTTGCTCTACAGCCTCTCCTAAAATGTTCTCAGATCAGTCCCCTACCTACTAAGGGATGTGGTATTTCTAGTGGCTCAAAATCCAGATTCTGGAACTAGACTTTCTGGGTTCAAATTCCTGCTTCATCCTTTAATAGGCGTGTGACCTTAGACACCTTACTTAATTTTTCTGTGCCCCAGTTTTTTTCTTTTGTAAAATGAGGACAATAACTAGATCATCTACCTCATAGAGTTAAGGATTAAATGAGTTAATGCATGTAGAACACTAAGATTAGTGCCTGGCATATAGACAGTACTCCATAAATCTTAGATATTATTTTCATTCAAATGCATAAAAAAAATCAGTTGGCACCAGTGCAATAAGAGAGTTGTGTATCTTACTGTAAATGAAATACAAAGTTTCCCACGTATCCTGGGAGGCAGTCAGATAAGTGCCACAAGGGGTCTCTGTATGCAGGAGCAAGATAGCATGCATGTCTGAATCTCGGGCTATGCCAGTCCCAGCTAATCCTTGGGAACTTGTATGTGCAAATTAAACTAGAATGTCAGTGCTCCAAAATATTCATAGGAGAGTATGAACCATGTATACAATCAGTATAAATGGCAGTCTGGGCTTTATTTATTTGGCCAATGAAGCCACTGACATCTCTCCTCTTTAAGTTAGCAGATGAGAGTTTAGTCAATTCTTTACAAACTCTATAAACTTTTACAGTCTCAGATCAGATCAGTCGCTCAGTGGTGTCCGACTCTTTGTGACCCCATGAATCGCAGCACGCCAGGCTTCCCTGTCCATCACCAACTCCCAGAGTTCACTCAGACTCATGTCCATCGAGTCAGTGATGCCATCCAGCCATCTCATCCTCTGCCGTCCCCTTCTCCTCCTGCCCCCAATCCCTCCCAGCATCAGAGTCTTTTCCAATGAGTCAACTCTTCGCATGAGGTGGCCAAAGTACTGGAGTTTCAGCTTTAGCATCATTCCTTCCTAAAGAAACCCCAGGGCTGATCTCCTTCAGAATGGACTGGTTGGATCTCCTTGTAGTCCAAGGGGCTCTCAAGGGTCTTCTCCAACACCACAGTTCAAAAGCATCAATTCTTCGGTGCTCAGCCTTCTTCACAGTCCAACTCTCACATCCATACATGACCATAGGAAAAACCATAGCCTTGACTAGATGAACCTTTGTTGGCAAAGTAATGTCTCTGCTTTTGAATATGCTATTTAGGTTGGTCATAACTTTCCTTCCAAGGAGTAAGTGTCTTTTAATTTCATGGCTGCAGTTTTACAGTCTAGCCCTTGGCAAACACCACTTTAGGAATTAACATAGATGTGGATTTCAGTAAATAACTATAGATTCAGTAAATATTCTATGGAAGAAAGAGAAATGGTAAAGCATGATCATGGGAGAGTAGGTAGGAAGTTCAAAGACATGCAAAGCTGACACTCCAGTCTCCATGAGTGAGTCATTGGCTAGAATTGGCTTTTAATGTTAAATATCAGCAAATACATTTTTTGTGTCCATCTTCTAGCTTTTGTTGTTCTTGTTGAGTCGCTCCGTCTTGTCTCTTTGCCACCCCAGCCTCCTCTGTCCATGGGATTCTCCAGGCAAGAGTACTAGAGTGGGTTGCCATGCCCTCCTCCAGGGGATCCTCCCCACCCAGGGATGGAACCCACATCTCCTGCATTAGCAGGTGGATTCTTTACCACTGAGCCACCAGGGAAGCCCATCTTCTATTACAGCTTGCACTGTGTTTAGCTGGTCAATTGTGTCCAGCTCTTTGCGACCCCATGGACTGTAGCCCTCCAGGCTCCTCTGTCCATGGAATTCTCCAGGCAAGAATACTGGAGTGGGTTACCACACTCTCCTCCAGGGGATCTTTTCAGCCTAGGGATTGAACCCAGGTCTCTGGCATCACAGGCAGAATTTTTACCATCTGAGCCACCAGTGTAGCTTGTTGCTGCTGCTGCTAAGTCACTTCAGTTGTGTCCAATGCTGTGAGACCCCATAGACAGCAGCCCACCAGGCTCTGCCATCCCTGGGATTCTCCAGGCAAGAACACTGGAGTGGCTTGCCATTTCCTTCTCCAATGCATGAAAGTGAAAAGTGAAAGTGAAGTCGCTCAGTCATGTCCGACCCTTCGTGACCCAATGGACTGCAGCCTACTAGGCTCCTCTGTCCATGGGATTTTTCAGGCAAGAGTACTGGACTAGGTTGCCATTGCCTTCTCCACCAGTGTAGCTTAGGCGGGTGGCAACTCTGGTTGCCTATTAGAGTCACATGGGGGGAATTCCCTGGTGGTCCAGTGGTTGGGACTCGACGCTTCACACTGCAGACAGGTGTGGGGGAGTGACCAGTGTTTGTTCCCTGATCTGGGAACTAGTATCCCACACACTACTCAGTGTGGTCAAAGAGAATAAAATTACCTGGGGAACTTTAAAAATTTCACATTTCCCCCACCAAAAAAAAGAAAATGCTCAGCTTCTCACCCAGAAATGTCAGTTGAGTTTCTTTGTCATCACGGCCCAAATTTTTTTTTTCTCAAGGTCTCCAAGTGATTCTAATGGGCAGCCAGAAATGGGAAATATTTCCTTCTCAGTGTCACTGCAACAATCCTGGTGGTGCTTTCTGAATGGTTGTCTCTTGCAGTGGGGTCACAGGGAGGATCCTGAGTAGTTTCTGTGGAGTCTGTCTGGTTTAGTCAAGAAAAGCTCAAAACACTGGCTCAACGGGTTTTTATCTGGTACATTTTCTCTCCTACCTATAACCTCAGAATATTCCAATCTATTTTAAGCCTTCCTGTGGTTTCTAAAGCACAATACTTTCCAAACTGAAGACTTAACCATTTCAAATCTCATGGGCTATGATTCAATCCAGAGCAGAGCTAAACAGAACTTAAGTATCCCAATTAGTAATTGGATTGAAAAAAGACCCGGGAAAGTGCCCTTCATAAAAGAGTGAAAATGTGCTTTATGTGGTGGTGTTGCTATCACCTGTGGTTTCAACTGCAGGAAAAATAGGAAAAAGCCATGGAACAATCATTGTATTGGGTCGGCCAAAAAGTTCATTCTGGTTTTTCCATGAAATGTCACAAGAAACACAAATGCACTTTTTGGCCAATGCAATATTTGAACGTGGGTACACGTGAATTTGAGTTTCTGGGTCAGCCACTTGTTAGCTATGAGTCCTTGCCTTCTCTGAGCAGATGTTTCATGAAAGATGGAAGCAATAGCAGATCTCAGAAGGAAATTTTGTAGAGTAAAGGAGCTAATGTTATTGGTGCTTGGCAAGCAGTGAGTCCCAAGTAAATGGCAGTTACCCTCGTGTGTTATTTGGCTAAGGCTATGATGCTTCTGCATAGCAAACACCCCACCCCTAAATCTTAGTGGTTGACTAAGATACCACTGATGTTCTTACTCATGTGTCTATGGGTCACTTATGGCAGCTCCGCTTAAGGCTATGAATCAGATTGAGGTCTGTTCATATGTGTCAGAAAACAGAAGGAAAAATTATGAAGAGATAATACATTCTTCCACACTTCCCTTCTGCAGAGTGTCAACAGAGGAGACAAGAAGGGTGGGTAAGGAGGGAAGAAATAAGTAGTTGGATCCCATAGGAACTCTACCTGTGCCTCATTTGTAAGCGCTTGTCTGGCCTCCTTTGTAGAACTGCTCCAGCACTCGTTGGCAGGCACAGAAAAGCAGTTCTGTGGGCGTGGCAGCTTTCTGGATCCTCCCCCACTCCAGGTATTTGTGATGAGGGACACACTACTCAGAGACAGTCTAGAATTCACCAGAAGCCTTCTTACATTCTGCTTGCAGGAACACATCTAATTTTATTTAGGAAGACAAACAGAAGCAAGAGCTGGTGAAATTCAGCAAAACAGACTATACTATATACCAGGTGTCAAAATAACCAGATCTTTGTCTAAATTCAACCCCTTCTCTTTACCCTTTCCACAACTTTTTAATGTATGGGCGCTGTCTCTTATGATTTGCTCCAAATGACATCTCTTCTCCAGTATATGATAAAGTGAAGTGGCTCAGTCGCGTCCAACTCTTTGGACCCTGTGAACTGTATCCTACCAGGCTCCTCCGTCCACGGGATTCTCCAGGCAAGAGTACTGGAGTGGGTTTCGATTTCCTTCTCCAGGGGATCTTCCCGGCCCAGGGATCGAACCTGAGTCTCCCGCATTGCAGGCAGACACTTTAACCTCTGAGCCACCAGGGAACACCTTAGTATATAATGGTGGTAGGCTAAGAGTCCTTCATTTGAATTCTAATATTTCATTTGTATTTCAAATCTAGGTGAATAGGCAGCCCCACCTCTATTTAACCAGAGGGTTCTGGCCAAATACGTAGCATGGTTGTAGACAGTTACCAGATACTCCCTCATATATTCACTAATTTCAGGAGGAGTGTAGTGAATTAATCAAAGGTGTTTAACTGTCATAACTGAGGATCACTCAGAATATATCTCAAGATATCAAACTGTATGAAAGTCATCTCCCTAAAGATCTTTGTTGAAGGATATTTAGCAACAGCTGTGCGATCAGAGGATGGCAGGCAGAGCTGGGCTCTTTTACAATCTCAGAAGGGTTACACAACCAGCCTTCTCCGGGTGTGGTCCCTGGACCACCAACATCAGAATCACAGGGCTGTTTGTTAAAAAGGCAGAGTCACAGGCAACCCCCCAGACTTATTGAATTGGAATTTCTGGGTGCAGGACCTAAGAATTTCCACTTCTGTATACACCAAGGCTTTTGTATAACCTCAAATATAGACAGAGTTCCCATACATCTTTGATTCCCAGTATCAGTTATGGAAAATGTGATATTTTTCTAATGCCAAATTAATCATTCTCACTGTTAAACGAAAAGGATCTCTTTGATTATTACTATTACTGAAGGATTTTTAAAAGACTAAATTTTTGAAACTTTCAGCCAGGGTACTACTGTAATAAGATTTCTTTTGCCCCCTTCGTTTTTTTTTTTTTTTTTAACATAATCTGAACATTTGAAACTATTTTTCATTAAAACTATTTCAGTAATAACCATTTTCCTCCCATTTTCTCAAATACCAATGGCCTAAAAAATTTGTATAAACATTTTTAGATGAAAGATGCAAATTAAGAGATACAATTATTGGGAAGGACAGGAGATTTTATTCGTGTGTTACATTTAACACATTTTCCCCCTAATGAATAGATGATAAACTGCCTTTTTCTGGTGCTTTAGGTAAAAGGACTGTCTTCGGTGAAAGTAGTGTAACCACCTAAATAAGGATTATCTTTCATCTTCCACTTGGTAAGTATATTTTAATATTTTTAATCTGTGTGCGTGGGATAATAAAAAGCATTTACTGCTTCAATAAGTGAATTAAACAAAAAGACAGTTTTGAGAGCTGAGAGAAGTATGAAAAACATCAACCAAGAACAAGTCTAGTGGACTCCTCCCTCCCTTTTCTACCTTCTTTCACCTCCTATTATTACATGTAAGTTTAAAGGGGTTCATCTTAACGGATTCCTGCTTCCAACTATGTGGAAAGTGAATTGGAATCATTTGGAATATTCTGAAACCTTACTGTAATCATGAACACAAAGATGTAAAAAGATGTTGAAACATCTGTTTTCCAGATTAAGAATATCACCCAGATAGTTGGGGAAAAGAAAAGTCTTCCATTATTTCACCTTTAATTCAATTAGCAAATACATGTCATTCTAAAAGATTCTGGTAACCATTGTTCAGAGGGAGAACAATCCAGAAAAGAAACACAAAAAGGATATTTTCAGCACCATGAAATTTAAGGACTAACAGAACTATGGTAAGAAAGATAAGACTTTTATGTGGTTGGGCTCAGAGTTTTTTCACTTTATTTTATGACAAGTAAATAAATAGTTGAGTGACCAGAAGAAAATAATGTTACCTTCAAAGTGATTTCAAAAGGAAAAATATTTCCCTGTGAAAATACCAAGATCTTTCCTGACCAACAGGATTGGAATGTCAAAGGTTCAAATGCATTCACCGAGCATTTATTTCTATTTTGAATTTCCCTAAATTGTTTGCCTCAACATATCCTCCCAACATTTTTGAGAGAGGTCAAGGGTTTAAGAGGCCCTGGGGTTTAAGCTAACAATTCTGGTTGACAAACATATCTCATGTCAAAGGTTGAGTGTGCTATAGAAAGTGAAGTTGCTGAGTTGTATCTGACTCTTTGCAAACCCATGGACTGTAGCCCACCAGGCTCCTCTGTCCATGGGACTCTCCAGGCAAGAATACTGGAGTGGGTTGCCATTTCCTTCTCCAGGGGATCTTCCCGACCCAGGGATCGAACCCAGGTCTCCCACATTGCAGGCAGATGCTTTAACCTCTGAGCCACCAGGGAAGCCCAATATTTCTTTGAGCCCCTTTTTTGGGTGGGGGGCGGGGGAGGCAAGAATACTGGAGTGGGTTGCCATTCCCTTCTCCAGGAGATCTTCCTGACCCAGGGATTGAACCCGGGTCTCCCGCATTGTAGGCAGACGCTTTACCATCTGAGTTACCAGAGAAGTCTTGAGTGTGCTATAGCTGAACATAAAATGGCCACATCTGTTCAGCTGCCTGGTGATTTTACTTGCAGTATCCAGCAAATTGAGCTATTATAGTGCTCCTGCAGTAAAAGGTCTCATTGTAACCTGATTCTGTTTTCTTTTATTGAGAATCAGTTTTGTGTTTGGTTCACAGCTATTCATAACTAAACTTTGAGTTTCTCCACCAGAGTCTTGATGCCTGTTTCTAAACCAAATACTGTGCCTTAAAATTGGCCTACACAGATATTTTGCTAAATTGAAGAGTGAAAGAATTTTACCCCAATTTATTCATTTTTGTTTCTATATTTTTTTAATGTATCTGACACGTGTGATCTTATGAGAATATACACCATATCTCTCCACACAATCCTCAGGCATATCACATCTTCAGACTTTTGCCAATGTGCTTGGCATATTTCCAGGCCAAGGTGAAATCTGAATTTGCATACTCAAGACTTCCCAGAAACTCTCAGCTGCTCTGATGTCCTCACTTCTTTACCCCCACCTCTGTATTGCTCTAGGTATCTGGGTCCATGAAGTTATCTGCATTTGATTAACTGAGTAGAAGAGGAGATAGGCCTCTGAAGGAGGATCTCAAATACATGAAGTTCATCTCTATTCTTTGTATTTCAGATGCATGATATTTGTAAGTCACTATTTCTAGTTGCACATGTGATAGAAGCTTTGCTTCCTCCCTATACACAAACACATTGTCATATATTATATCATGATGATAGAAATAATTGCAAAGGTAAAGTAAATGATGGCAGTGGTTACATTGTAAACAACTTAGAACAGGTCTTTGTTATGAGAGAATATGTAAGGAAAGGGTTTATTGAAGTATGAGAGAGAGTCGTATCAAAATCAGGGCGACCATTCCATGTAAGAAGACCAGGTATGTATGCCCAAAGGCATAAGTGGTTTCAACGTATTCATACTGAGGATAATTTTGGGGCATAGGAATGAAAAAGCAGGGCAGATGGTGAATCATATAAGTATCTTGGTAGAAAATGTCTCAGATCATCCTTTTGTTTAGGAAAATTAAATAATAAAAATCATTACACACATAAAGATGGAATTTGTCATGTGATGTGAATGAGTAAAGTGCTTAAAATAATCACAAAATGTTCTTTTCACCAGGCCATCAAGCTCTTTCCATTGTTTTTTCACATTTTCTTTTATGTCCTTCAGTAACTTGGTTTTGGACTGTACTTGATTTATATCCTGTTAGTATCATGTTCGGAGAAGGCAATGGCACCCGACTCCACTACTCTTGCCTGGAAAATCCCATGGATGGAGGAGCCTGGTAGGCTGCAGTCCATGGTGTCTCGAAGGGCTGGACACGACTGAGCGACTTCACTTTCACTTTTCACTTTCTTGCACTGGAGAAGGAAATGGCAATCCACTCCAGTGTTTTTGCCTGGAGAATCCCAGGGATGGTGGAGCCTGGTGGGCTGCCATCTATGGGGTTGCACAGAGTCGGACAGGACTAGTAGGATTCATTTTTGTAAAGGCCACTGCTTGAAGGACTCTGGATTTGTGTGTGCAATTGTGACTGCAATAAATAGGGCACAATTCCTAGCATATATGATAGACTCCAGATCAATATTTGTTGAATGAATGAAAAAAAATAGTGGCTTTAGACTGAATTATGGTGGCAAATTTGCACATAAACACACACACACTGACTTTTTTTTACCATTATGGGGATGAACTGGAATTTTTTAAGATGTAAAGCTTAGTTCTGGAAAAGGGGATGGCAACCCACTCCAATATTCTTGCCTGGAAAATGGAACGAGGAGCCTAGAGGGCTATAGTCCATGGGGTTGCAAAGAGTTGGACACAAATGAGTGACAGGACCTCACTAAACTGGGGGGGGGGGTTGCAGAAAAAAGATATAAAGCCTAGTTCTAAATAGGGATGCCTCTATTGATATTTGATTATTACGAACCCCACCCCCACCCCCCACAGGGTTCTCTGAATCTGAACTGGAGCACCTTTCCCTGTCCTTGCAGTGAGCTGCAGACACTTGATCTCTCAAGTGGAGATTGCCAAACCTTTGCAGGCAGAAACCTGGTCTTATTATCATCTTTGAAGTTCTCACTGCACCTAATTTAGGGCATACCCATAGAGAAGGTACTATTAGTATCCCCATTTTCAGATGAGGAAACTGAGGTTAAGCAACTGAAGTCATTTTAAGTTAAAGTCAGATAGTTAGTGCTGGAGACAGTGCTAGTGTCTGATCCCTGGCAGTGTGATGCCTGAGGCTCCTCTGCCTAGGGTAATGTATCAGAAAGGTAGCTGCTACCCTTTTTTTCCCCAAAAAAAGTAAAGTAAGTAGTCAACTATGAAATTACAACTCAAAGAATAAGAGTAACGAAACAACTAAATGTTCTAGACCTGCCAAGACACTGGAGTAACTTAGATAGAAATTACGCAATGGCAACCCACTCCAGTACTCTTACCTGGACGGAGGCCTGGTGGGCTGCAGTCCATGGGGTCGCTAGGAGTCGGACACGACTGAGTGACTTCACTTTCACTTTTCACCTTCCTGCATTGGAGAAGGAAATGGCAACCCACTCCATTGTTCTTGCCTGGAGAATCCCAGGGACAAGGGAGCCTGGTGGGCTGCCATCTATGGGGTCGCACAGAGTCGGACACGACTAAAGCAACTTAGCAGTAGCAGCAGATAGAAATTATGAAACCATATTATTTCTGTCCTGGGTATTTACTCAACAAGATCCTGGCAAATAAATCCAATTCAAGAGACAGATTCAGGGGAATCAGTTGCTTTTCCCTCTCTGTAGACACTACATCGTTCAAGTGACAAGGAAGACCTAAAAGGAACCTGTTGTGTGAAATTAGTAGTATGGATCAAACAGAGTGTGGCCAGTCCTCTGGAATTGCCTGAAACTCTCCAGTGAGAAGCAAAGGGAATTTTTCTCTAGTATGGTGATCCTCTCATAGCTGATGCCCCATCCTCTGTCTCTCTTCCTTCTGGCCAGTTTGCTTCTTGAAGCTAGGCACAACATCCTTAAAGAAATGGGTGTCCTCTGCCTCTCTGCTTTAAATTATCAGTAGTTTGGGAAGCTTTGTGGAGTCTGCAGGACATGGGCCAATTAGGAGAACAACAGAGGGATGGGGGGAGTGGTGAGGGAAGAGACATACACAGGGAGACAGTGAGACATGGAGAGAGGTGAAACGACACTGAAAGTCCTTGAGAATGTACTGACTTTAGAAAGCCTTCTAAAAACCAATCACTAATTCAATATGATGAATTACCTTAAAGTAGCTTGTAGAGTGTTTCTTGAGGAGAATTGGAGGTCACTTCAAGCAAAATAAATAAACCACAGCTAATGTGTTGATGTTTTAAAGAGAAAAGGCAATCGCTAAAAGTGCCCATCCAATTTCCATGACTTACAACAGACATGAGAAACAAGGAATATGTTTATTGATCTGAAGTGATTCAAACAGTATTTTCTTTGTTCAAACCTATTTAGCTGGAGGAAAAGTCAAGAGTTTGCCTTGTGTGGGGGTGGTGGTAGGGCATTGTGGAGAGAAAGAGATTCTTTACATAAAAACCTGTTGTTTTTCTATCCTAGGGCCACTCACCGAAGAAGAATAACTGGGTTTCTATTAAAGCAAAGCAATTTTTGCCCCTGACCAAGCAATTTTTGCCCCTGATCACTATTGGTTTAGCTCTAGGCCCTTGAGACTCAAAGTAGGTTTGGAATTAGCAATATCAGTACAATCTGGGCATACATTAGAAAGGTAGACTCTCTGGCCCCACCCCAGTCCTAACTGAATCATAATCTAGTTAATCATAATCATAATCATGAAACGATTCATATGCACATTAATGTTTGAGAAGTACTAGTCTAGACAAACATGAATGGTTATTTAAACATTTGATAGACAAAAGAGATGGTTAAATAAAGGAGGAAATACTATCTGATAAAAGCACTTTTGTCCAAAGATTTGTTGGTGTTGATAAACTTGCTCCTATCCACTTAAGCCAGGTTTGAAGTAAAAACTTAATAGGCCCATTCTGAAATGACTTTTACTAGCTCCAGCGTCCTCATGGTTGACTGAGCTCCCACAAATGGTTGCTGACTTTGTTTGTGTCCCCAGGTGAGCAGAAATGAGTGAACAAGCAGAAAAGAGCAGTTCCGTGCGAGAGAGACCTGCACGTCAAAGTTCTCCTGAGAAACCAAGTGAGAAGGAACTGAAGCAAATGAAATGTTTGGATCCGCAGTTAAAACGGTTGTCATTTCAAAATCCTTGGCCTCAGGTAGCCAACTTTAATCCTGAAGTAAGGCAGCAGATAAAGAAAGGGCAAATGGCAAAGAAGAATGAGCTTGTTCCTGAAAAACGTGAAGTCAACAAGTATGACGAAAAGGGCAGGCTCACCTTCAATAAGGCTGACCTGTGTGACTGCCTTGATGAAGGCTGCCTGGGTTGCTTCTACCCGTGCCCCAAGTGTAAGTCCACCAAGTGCGGGCCCACTTGCCGCTGCAACCGCCGCTGGGCCTACGACACCATAGTCGATGAGAATGGGGAGGTCATCAGCAAGATGCCATTCGACCTCTCAGACTAGGTGCAGCCCTCCAGGCTGATCAATTTTCTCTGCTTTGCAGTTAAACCAGCCTCGTTCTCCTGGGTGAATTTTAGGACTGGGGGAAAAAAGTTTTAAAAATATAATTTAGTTAGTGTTCTCTGAAGCCGGTAAAGTGTCTGCCTGTAATGCAGGAGACCTGGATTCGATTCCTGGGTTGGGAAGATCCCCTGGAGAAGGAAATGGCAATCCACTCCAGCACTCTTGCCTGGAAAGTCCCATGGACGGAGGAGCCTGATAGCCTACAGTCCATGGGGTCGCAAAGAGTCGGACACAACTGAGCCACTTCACTTTCACTTTCTCTACTCTTCCTGCTGTGATGACTCGAATTCCTCCTCTGGTAACCAGCAACTCCATTGCTACTCTCCTCTCAGATTAAAAATCCCTTTCCTCTTTGCTGGTACCTTAGGAGATGGAGTTTTAGGATTTTTAGAATTCTGTAGCTGAGAGCTTGTCTTGACATAGAACTTATGTTTATAATAGCTAGTTACCGTTAGGATCTTACAGTTTATCAATTCTAAATCAGAATTGCTATTTGGATTGACTTGGCAGTGCATACTCATAGTCTCATTTTTTAGTGTTACTGTTTTAACAATATTAAAATGAAATTTGTTTTTATTAAAAAAAAAAACCCTTTAATAGGCCCTATGGCCCCATGGCCCAACATATGAGCACAAAAGCAGAGATTCAATTTAAGTGATATCCAAAATGCCAACTGGAAGCAGACTTCAAAGGACAAATTTTAATCTAATTGTCACATAAAAATGATTTAAAAGCATTTTTTTGGTGGCTAAGGTTACCAGCCACACAGAACTGGCCAAGGTGGTACAAAATTCCTAAGGCCTAAGTTGCATTTGGTCTTGGAGGTACAGGACTTAAGGAAATTCAGCTAGAGTTTCTGCTGACCTCAGTGAAGATCCCATCTCAGAAGACTGCTGTGAAACATCTGGGACAGGTTTGGCAGCTATTGTGCAAAACTGTTTTTAGGGAAAATCTCTATGAAAATGTTCACACCCATAGCGTCATTGGGAAAGTTTCTCTTCAATCATCTTTGATACTGAGTTTTATTCAAATGATCTGTAAGGAGAAAATTGCTTTTTCCACTTTTCCATGTTTACCTCTCATGAACATTTAATTGCTTCTTCTGAAGCTTTGGATTGGGCACAAAGAGACTTTCCACTGAACACAGTTGTGCAGGCACTGGCTGAGGCTGCAGACGTAATGGGCTAAAAATAGACCGAAGGCCCCTATCTCCATCCCACCAAATGGCTATGTATGTTTACCCACTAGAAAATATTCACCTGAGACCACTTTTGCCTCTGACTAACTCACCCGAAATCTCTGTGTGGCAAATTCCTTAATAAAAATTATTAATTATTCATTAATAATTGATATTAATAAAAATTAATTTTCCTTGCTTTGATTTTTTTGTGTGTGAGAAAGTGTGTGTGTTTTAGACCCAAGAGCAAAAAGAAACTTATCCCCGCTTCCCTGAAGCAAATCCATGTTTTGTTCTTTGACAAACACCAATCACTTTACATCAGAAATTCCTGATAATAGTGATATTAGGTTGGTACACAATTTTGCCTCATCCGCCATATTCACCTGACCTCTTTCCAACTGCCCACCACTTCTTCAAGCATCCTGACAACTTTTTGTGGGGGAAAGGCTTCCACAACCAGCAGGAGGCAGAAAATGCTTTCCAAGAATTTAATCAAATCCTGAAGCACAGATTTTTTTTTTAATTATTTTTAAATTTTATTTTTTAATTGAAGAATAATTGCTTTACAGAATTTGTTGTTTTCTGTCAAACCTCAACATGAATCAGCCATAAGTATACATATGTCCCCTCCCTCTTGAACCTCCCTCTCATCTCCTTCCCCATCCCACCCCTCTAGGTTGGTACAGAGACGCTGTTTGAGATCCCTGAGATATACAGCAAATTCCCTTTGGCTGTCTGTTTTACATATGGTAATGTAAGTTATCCAGAGAAGGCAATGGCACCCCACTCCAGTACTCTTGCCTGGAAAATCCCATGGATGGAGGAGCCTGGTAGGCTGCAGTCCATGGGGTCGAGAGGAGTTGGACACGACTGAACGACTTCACTTTCACTTTTCACTTTCATGCATTGGAGAAGGAAATGGCAACCCACTCCAGTGTTCTTGCGTGGAGAATCCCAGGGATGAGGAAGCCTGGTGGGCTGCTGTCTCTGGGGTCGCACAGAGTCGGACACAACTGAAGTGACTTGGCAGCAGCAATGTAAGTTATCATGTTACTCTTGCCATACAGCCCGCTCTCTCGTGCCTTCTCCCCACGTCCATGAGTCTGTTCTCTCTGTTTCTCCATTGCTGCCCTGCAAATAAATTCTTTGGTACCATCTTTCTAGATTTTGTATACATGCATAAGTATACAATATTTATCTTTGTCTTTCTGACTTCACTCTGTATAATAGGCTCTAGGTTCATCCACCTCATTGGAACTGACTCAGATGTGTTCATTTTTATGGCTTAGTAATATTCCATTGTGTATATGTACCACAACTTCTTTATCCATTCATCTGTCGATGGACATCTAGGTTGCTTCCATGTCCTAGCTATTGTAAATAGTGCTGTAGTGAACACTGGGGTACATGTGTCTTCCGTAGTGACTGTATCAATTTACATTCCCACCAACAGTGCAAGTGTTTATCCACACCCTCTCCTGTTTGTACACTTTTTGATGAGGGCCATTCTGAGCGGTGTAGGTGATACTTCATTGTAGTTTGGATTTGTGTTTCTCTAATAATGAGTGATATTGAGCATCTTTTCATGTCTTTCTTAGCCATCTGTATGTCTTATTTGGAGAAATGTCTGTTTAAATCTTTTCCCCATTTTTTAATTGGGTGGTTTTTCTGGTATTGAGTTCTATGAATGAGCTGCTTGTATATTTTGGAAACTAATCCTTTGTCAGTTGTTTGATTTGCTATTATTTTCTCCTGTTCTGAGGGTTGTCTTTTCACCTTTCTTATAGTTTCCTTTGCTGTGCAAAAGCTTTTAAGTTTAATCAGGTCCCACTTGTTTACATTTGTTTGTATTTCCATTACTCTAGGAGGTGGGTCATAGAGGATCTTGCTTTGATTTATGATATCAAGTGTTCTGCCTATGATTTCCTCTAAGAGTTTTATAGTTCCTGGACTTACATTTAGATCTTTATTCCATTTTGAGTTTCTCTTTGTGTATGATGTTAAGAAGTGTTCTACTTTCATTCTTTTACATGTAGCTGTCCAGTTTTTCCATCACTGCTTACTGAAGAGGTTGTCTTTGCCCCATTGTACATTCTTGCCTCCTGTCTTGTTCCATTGGTCTATATTTCTGGTTTTGTGAAGCACAGATTTTTATGCTACAGGAATAAACAAACATTTTTTGTTGGCAAAAATTTCTTGATTGTAATAGTTCCTGTTTTGAGTCATAAAGATATGCTTGAATCTATAATGATTTAAAATTTATGGTCTGAAACCACAATTACGTTTGCAGCAAGCTAATACTTTGCTTGCTTTTACAGGTCATCTTAGACTAAGAGTTTAAGTAAAATGGGCTATCAGAATTAGTAGTTTTTCTTTTTAATGCTCAAACTGGTATCTAGCTTTGCTGAATTGGTGAAGATGGGCTTGAGAAGTACAAACTGAACTTTCATTCTAGTCAGAAGAACAATCTTGTACTTCAAATATAGGAACCCAGGAACTTCCCTGGCAGTCCAGTGGTTAAGACTCTGTGCTTCCAGCACAGGGAATGTGGGTTCAATCCCTGGTCGGGGAACTAAAATTCCACATGCTGTGCAGCCAAAAAAAAATTTTTTTTTAATTAAAAAAAGGATGGTAACCAAAACTTGCTCAAAGCAATTTATCTGAACCGACCTGGAATCTTTGCAGTGCAAAAGTAGTTGTTATCACTGTCCATTTACCTGCTGAAATGCCCTTTGCATTTGAAAAGCAAAGAGGTAGTAGTGTTACCATGTTCGCAAAACTACGAGAGAAAGGTTGATAAACAATTTATAACCAGTTTCACAGCAAAGAACACATTTGTCTGAGCATTTGGAGGCTGCTATTTGCAGCCAGTTGACAATTCCCAAGGTGTGGTACGTAGCCCTCCAGGATGGTCCCCAGTGATCCTCTGATATTTTGTAATCCTTTTCCCTGAAGTGATGGCTGAATTTAGTGACTTGGTTCTAATGAACAGAATAAGGCCCAAGTGATGGTGACTGGAGACTTGGTCATAAAGGGCAATGTGGCCTTTCTTTTGCATCATGATCATCTGTTCTAGAGCAGGCCGGCTGCCCTGTGTGAGCAGCCCTATGAGGAAGCCAACATGAGAAAGAATTGGCAACTCTGGCCAACAACCTCGTGAGTATTTTTGGAAGGGGGTCTTCTTGCCTCATCAAGCTTTGAATGACTGTAGTCCTAGCTGACACCTCGATTGCAACCTTGTGAGAGACCTTGAGCCAGAACCACCCAGCCATGCTGCTTCCTGACTTTTCCCTCAGAGAAACTGTGAGATAAGAAATGATCATTGTTTTAAGATGCTAACGTCTGGGGTAATTTGCTATGCAGCAATGGCTAGCTAGCACAGAAGGGTTTTATGCTTCTTCTAGATTTATGCCTTTATTTATTCGGCAGGTATTTATTGAGAAACTTCCACATGCCAGGCATTGTGTTTATTGGATTCTCCAGACAAGAGTCTTGGAGCGGGTTGCCATTCCCTTCACAAACGCAATGTGTATGCAGAGGTTAATCATCTACTGAACATAAGAAACATATTTAAGGGACCCCTGGTTTCTGGGCACTATATACATAGCATACAGAAAAAAATTTTACCCTTGGAAAACTGTGGTGGTTATCTTTGGAAATACCATCTACCATCTAGGGTTACTACTGTATATTTGCTATTGATATATTAATGGCCCAACAAATATTTATAGACTGAATACTTCTCTGTGAATTGTGCTCACATGTTGAAACTAGAGATGACACTACAAACCTCTGTCCCTACTATGTCCCCTGAAAATTTGTGTATTGAAATCTAACTCCCAAGGTGATGGTAGTAGAAGGTGGGACCTTTGGGAGGTGATTAGGTCATTAGGGTAAAGCTCTAAGGAATGAGTCTCTTATAGAAGAGACCCAAGAGAGCTCCTTTACTTCTGTGAGGACCATTAGGCCAGTATAATCTTTCTAGCATGCCATATATGTATATACATATCAAATGCCATTCATTTCAGCAATGAAAAATTATCTCTAACATATTTATTAACATCCTCTGGCTGTAGATTTAGATAATGACATTTGTAGTGCTTCAACTTCTCTGGAATGTGGGTTCAAATGCTAACTAACCACCTCTAAGGATTAATCTAAGGATTGATTAATCTAAGGATTAGCTTTAAGGAGTAAAGTTCATTCATACATGTTTACACGTTTACACCACACTGTTTATACCTTACAGACAATATGTGGACATGGATTGTCTAAACCCTAACGTTCTGAGTACAAGCTGCCCCAGTCCTTGTCTTCCAGTGCTCCAGGGGCAGGCTCTGTCCCTGGATGCTGGGTGGGTGGATCAGTCCAATTCTGATTGGGAAGCTCCCTTGTTGGCATATGAAACTGAAAAAAAATGAAAGTCACACAGTTGTGTCCCGACTCTTTGCAATTCCATGGACTGCAGCCTGTCCTCGTCTATCCATGAAATTCTCCAGGCAAGAGTATTGGAGTGGGTTGCCATTTGTTTCTCCCAGGGATCTTCCCAAGCCGGGGATCCAACCCAGGTCTCCTGCATTGCAGGCAGATTCTTTACCAACTCAGCCACTATGTTCTCCAGTATCAGCTCTATCAAGGGTGAAGTTAACATTTTTCTCTCTACCTGCCAACTTCCTTTGTTTTATCTTTGTAAGTTATTCCATTTCAGGTTGGCCAGAGTTATCTATTGGGTACTTTCAAACACCCCAGCTGCAAACTGGCATGCTCCTGGCCCTTCTGAGAGGTCTTCCAAGAATCCTCTTGACAGACCTTTGAACTCTTGCCTGTTGACCTTCTCCCACTTACACCATGCTTCAAAGCAGCCTTTGACTCCACATCTCTGTATCCCCAGCATCTAACACACAACCTGGTACACGGTAGGTGCTCAGTGAATGTTTGTTTAATGATGAGTCATTGATAGCAGGACATGCTTTTTGAGGGGCTTTTTAGGAGTGTTGGTCAATAGCTCATTAAAAACCTGCTTGAAATGACTGAGATAAGCAACCTTAGATGACTGGAGCAAACACAAAGAATTTCCTAGAAACAATGTCTCTTTTTTCTTTTAACATATGCTCCTGTTTTTGTCTTTTCCATTACTCATTGAAAATAGCAACTACCCTTTGCTGTCCACTTGAAACTATCACAACATTGTTAACTGGCTATCAGTCAGTTCAGTTCAGTTGCTCAGTCATGTACGACTCTTTACGACGCCATGAATCACAGCACGCCAGGCCTCCGTGTCCATCACCAACTCCCGGAGTTCACTCAAACTCATGTCCATCGAGTCGGTGATGCCATCCAACCATCTCACCCTCTGTTGTCCCCTTCTCCTCCCACCTTCAATCTTTCCCAGCATCAGGGGCTTTTCCAATGAGTCAGTTCATTGCATCACATGGCCAAAGTTTTGGAGCTTCAGCATCAGTCCTTCCAATAAATATTCAGGACTGATCTCCTTAGGATGGACTGGTTGGAACTCCTCGCTGTCTTAGGGACTCTCAAGAGTCTTCTCCAACACCACAGTTCAAAAGCATCCATTCTTTGGCACTCAGCTTTCTTTGTGGAGAAAAGAACATGACTACTGGTAAAACCATAGCTTTGACTAGACAGACCTTTGTCGGCAAAGTAATGTCTCTGCTCTTTAGGTTGCTCTCACCTAGACAGCTTTTGGTCTAGGCTTTTCTTCCAAGGAGCAAGCATCTTTTAATTTCATGGTGGCAGTCACCATCTGCAGTGAATTTGGAGCCCCCCAAAATAAAGTCTCTCAACAGTTTCCATTGTTTCCCCCATCTATTTGCCATGAAGTGATGGGACTGGATGCCATCATCTTAGTTTTCTGAATGTTGAGTTTTAAGCCAACTTTTTCACTCTCCTCTTTCACTTTCACCAAGAGGCTCTTCAGTTCTTCTTTGCTTTCTGATGTAAGGTTGGTGTCACGTGCATATCTCAGTCAAATGCTCCAAGTGAGTTTTTATACTTTTGTTTTCATTTGGGTTCCCTCAGAAGCAGAAATTGAAACACTGTTGTTGGGGGAGTAGGGGTGGGAATCACACCAGCCCTGGACTGATTTCCTTTGGAGATTTTTCGGGATGGGGAACACATGTATACCTGTGGCGGATTCATTTTGATATTTGGCAAAACTAATACAATTATGTAAAGTTTAAAAATAAAATAAAATTAGAAAAAAAAGAGAAATGATTATACTTCCAGCTTATTTAAGGCCCAGTTATTCTGGATTTTGATAACTCAAAACCAAACTTCAGTTCAGTTCAGTTCAGTCGCTCAGTCGTGTCCAACTCTTTGCGACCCCATGAACCACAGCACGCCAGGCCTCCCTGTCCATCACCAACACCCGGAGTCCACCCAAACCAAACTTAATCCCAACCAATCCAGAATCCTACCAAGAGTGGCAAGATCCTGGGGATGAGTTCAACTCAATGGCTACAGCAAACACTTAGAGGTGAGCCTGGGAAGCTAAGGTCTTTCCAAACCAAAGAGGCAGGGATGAAGTCAACGAAGATTCAGGGCCTGCAATGAGCCCAAATGGAGCCAACAGAATGTAGGAGAGAAATCTAGAAGTCCCTTTTATACCTAGACTGTGGTGCTTAAACGTAGAGAACACAGAAAAGAGATTAGAAGTTAGGATGGCTAAGACTTTGTGATCAATTAGGCTCAGGGGTAAGGAGAGGGAAGAGTGAAGGAAAGATGGTCCCAGGTCTGTGGGTTGGGAAATTGGATAGATGGTGCTGCCATTTTGAGCAAGGGCACTCAGGGGAGAGAGAGATTTAGAAAGACGATCAGATTTGGAGAGGTGAGTTTTGGACCCATTGGGGTTAAGGTGCTCATGGGAAATCCAAGTGGAGATATTTATAAGCTGTTGGATGTGGACTCAACATCCAACTTTACAAAGGAGAGCAGGGCTAGAAATATTCATCTGGACCACTCAGTCTACAGTTGGGCTTCATGTCAAGGATATGTTGAGGTCAATGAGGAAATGGTGTGGGATGAGAAGAAACAGTTGGCTTCTTACCAGCATCTAAACATAGGGAAAAAAGGCCAAGCAGCCTATGAAGAAGAATGAGAGGAAGTGGCAAGAGAAGAGGGCAGAAAAGGAGTGGGGTGGTGTATTCCAGTATCCAAGTGAAGGAGGAGTTTCAAGAGGGGTCATCAGCAATGTGAAACAACAGAGAGAAATGTCTAATAAATGCTGTCAGTGCCGAGCCTGAATTTCCTCAGCTCTTACCAGTGTATACAGCCAGATTTCCAACTGCCAGAACCTGCATCTCTTTGATTCTGGACTTCCTCTGGTTTCCAGAACCTGATCCGTCCATCGACATGGAGGGCTGGAAATACCAGGGAATTAAGGCATACCACTTCCCCTCAAATAGCCATCAGCTGATGGTTGCTGGAAGCTGGTGTACAACTATTTCAGCTACCTTGCCCCTTGAGCAATGTAACTCTGAGATTCAGATTCTACACCACTTCCCAGAGTTCCCTGGAACAGGATTCAGTTCTGGTTGCACACCACACTGACTTGTTTAATAACACACTCTGTGTTGACTTTCTTCCCTTGCCTTCTCACTTCTTCAGTCCTTTACTTCACTCCCAGTATTTCCTGGGATCTCCTTGCAAACAAACCACATGCACTCGAATTCTTGCCTCAGGTTCTACTTTTAGGGGAACTCAGATTATCTAGAAAGATAAGGCCTGGGAAACATCCATGGGAATGGGTTTCTGATAGCTAGCTCAGTTGGTGACTTGAGTGAGAAAGTTGGGAATGGAAGGAGAGAGGCTTCATTTCAGGGAGATAAATGAGTAAGAGAGGAATGATGGAGAAGATACTTCAGAAGCAAAGTTATCAGGACTTACCCGGTGGTCCAGTGGTTAAGACTCTGCCTTCCAATGCAGGGAGGCTTTGGTTCAATTCCTGTCTGGGTAACTAAGGTCCTAAATACTGCAGAGTGTGGCCAAAAATTAAAAAAAAAAAAGCCAAGTTACCAACTGAGGAGACAGAATGGTGACCTCACATTTCGGGTCAATAGGATTTAATTCCTCTCCCACGATGCCCTGTCTTGGAGAAATGTGGTATTGCCTCTGGTGGAAGTTAATGGGTCTGCTCCCTCACCTGATGTGGGCAGGTTACCTAGGCTAGACCATGGGACGCCCTCTCCCAAGTGTTTGAATCCTGAGTGATATAAGAATATGAAGACTGGTGAAAGGTCATTTATCACAGCACTCTGCTGCTAAACAGAATATTCCAAACATTTTTGTTTCAAAAAACCTTGCAACAAATTAACCTTTGCTCCAGGTTGCCAGTGGCAGTTTCTGTGCCAAGAATCCTGATTAATAAAAAATGGCTAGAACAAAGGATTTCACAGAATGAGAGTGCTTTGTTTCTACTCAGAAACTTTGCTTTTCTGAAAAATCTCTTTAATAATCTAAAGCTTGTTTTGTTGCACTTTTTGCATCTTTCCCTCCCCCACCCCAGTTTTATTGAGCTATAATTGACCTGTAACCTTGTATGTGTTTAGGGCAGCAGTCCCCAACCTTTTTGGCACCAGGGACTGGTTCCATGGAAAAAAAATTTTCCATGGACCAGAGTGGGGCTGGGGGGATGGTTTCAGGATGATTCAAATACATACATTTATTGTGCACTTTATTTCTATTATTATTACATCAGTTCCACCTCATACCTTCAGGCATTAGATGCTGCAGATTGGGGACCCCGGATTAAGGTGTACAATGTGATTTTGTACATGTAGATATTGTAAAATGATTACCACAGTAAGGTTAGTTAACACACCTATCCCCTTACATAGTTAACTTTTGTGTGCGTATGTTTGTTTGTGGTGAGAAACATTTAAGCTTTACTCTTGTAGCAACTTTCTAGTATAGAATATAGTATTGTTAACTACAGTCAGCATGCTGTATGTCTCCCTATTTCTCCTCCTGCCACCCCTCTCCTAAAAGCTCCTGGCAACCACCATTCTGCTCTCTGTTTCTCTGCAGTCAGCTTTTTTGTTAGATTCTAATGTAAGATGACACAGTATTTGTCTTTATCTGACTTATTTCACTTAGCGTAGTGCTGTCAAGGTTGTCACAAATGGCAGGATTTCCTACTCTTTTATGGCTATGTATTGCATATACCTGGAGACGGCAATGGCAACCCACTCCAGTACTCTTGCCTGGAAAATCCCATGGATGGAGGAGCCTAGTGGGCTGCAGTCCATGGGGTCGCTAAGAGTCGGACACGACTAAGCGACTTCACTTTCACTTTTCACTTTCATGCATTGGAGAAGGAAATGGCAACCCACTCCAGTGTTCTTGCCTGGAGAATCCCAGGGACAGAGGAGCCTAGTGGGCTGCCATCTACGGGGTCACACAGAGTTGGACACGACTGAAGTGACTTAGCAGCATTGTGTATACCACATCTTCTGTCTCCACTTATCTGTGGATGGACACTTAGGTTATTTCCATCTCTGTTTGTTGTGAATTACAATGCTGCAGTGAACATGGGGGTGAACATATATCTTCAAGAGAGTGATTTAATTTCCTTTGGATGTATAAATCCAGAAGTGGGATTGCTGGATCATTCAGGTTAGTCACTCAGTTGTATCCAACTCTTTGTGACCCCATGGACTGCAGCATGCCAGGCTTCCCTGTCCATCACCAACTCCCGGAGTTTACTCAAACTCATGTCCATCGAGTCAGTGATGCCATCCAACCATCTCATCCTCTGTCGTCCCCTTCTCCTCCTGCCTTCGATCTTTCCCAGAATCAGGGTCTTTTCCAATGAATTAGTTCTTTGCATCAGGTGGCCAAAGTATTGGAGTTTCAGCTTCAGCATCAGTCCTTCCAATGATATTCAGGACTGATTTCCTTTAGGATTGACTGGTTTGATCTCATAGGGTAGTTCTATTTTTAATTTTTTTGAGGAACCTGCATATTGTTTCCCATAGTGACTGAACCAATTTATATCTCTACCAACAGTGCACAAAGGTTACGTTCTCTCTACATCCTTCCCAACACTGTTTTCTCATGTCTTTTTGATAATAACAATCCTGTGTGAGATGATACCACATTGTGGTTTTGATTTGCATTTCCATGATGTTTAGTACATACTTTTCGTGTACCTGAGAGGCCATTTGTATATACTCTTTGGAATAAAGTCTATTCAGGACCTTGGCCCATTTTAAAATTAGATTATTTTGGTTTTATGCTATTGAATTGTATGAGGTCCTTACATATTTTGGATATTAACCTTTTATGAGATATATGGCTTGCAAATGTTCTCTCCATCCCACAGTTTGCCTTTTCCTTTTGTTGATTGTTTCCTCTGCTATAGAGAAGCTTTGTACTTCGATGTATTTTTTTTTTTTAATTTGATGTTTCTTTTTGCTTTTGTTGCTTATGCTTTTAGTGTTATATCCAAAAAGTTATTACCAAGACACATGTCAAGGAGATTTCCCCTGTTTTCTTCTAGGAGTTTTATGGTTTTGAAGAGGAAAAGTTAAACTTTTACATAACCTCCTTCTGCTTCTGCTTCTATAACTTGGCTTACCCCTTGCAAAGTCTAGATCATGTAGGTCACGTAGTCTCAGAAAGTGGGGACTTGAAATACTAGGAACTAGAGTTTATCCTACTCACCCTTGTCCTGCTTTTTGCAATTGCTCAGCCCCTGGAAACCCGCTTAATCATGCCTGTCCAGGCCAGGCATCCCCCTCCCCATCGTGACTGCTATTCCTGAGAGTGAAACCCCTTAGTTCAAACCAGCCTATTAACAGCTAGTGTTGCCCACTACAGTCTGTCTATAAAAACTCTGTAACCTCTTTGTTCGGGGTGTTAACTCCTCTGGGCCCGCCGGCATAACAAACCTGAGTTCTCCAACTCTCTGAGTGTGGTGCTTGGTTTCTCGAGTACTGGTTTCTGCAACAGTTGCAAGTCTTTTTTTTTTTTTTCAAGTCTTATATTTAAGTTTTTAATCCATTTTAAGTTAATTTTTGTAAGCGGTATAAAATATGGGTACAGTTTCATTTTTTGGCATGTCAATGTCCAGTTTTCACATTTATTGAAGAACTACTCAGATTTTTTTTTTCTCATAACCCGTGTTTAATTTGGAAAGTTGAGAAAGTATTCTGAAGAAGGGGAACAAACACCTTATAATCCCATTGCTCAAAGGCAAATACTATTGATTTAGTTGAGATGGTACCATGTATGCAATTTAGTATATAGTTTATGGAATATGGCATATTTCTTTTTTAAAAGTTAACATACATCATTTCTTTATTTCAATAACAACTTCTCAAATACAATTTTAATGAGTCAGAATGTTGTCTTATGGATATAACATACATTTCTAAAATTTTTCCACCATCATTTAACATTGTATCTCTCTCTCAAAACTGTTATCATAAAAAATAATTTCGGGAGCAACTTCTTTCATAAATCTTGGCCTGGCAGTTCTGATTCTGTCTTCAGGCTTGATTCCCAGAAGTGGAGTTATTGTTTCAAAAGGAATGAACATTTTAAAAGCTCCAGAGAGCTTGTGCCAGAATCATGTCCAGAAAATAAGGTACAAATTTATATTTCCCCCAGTGCTCTTCATGGGATTTTTTTTTAATGGTTAATGTGACAGAAGCCAGCTATTTCATTTCTTTTTCCTTTGATTTGGATTGATTCAGTTTCCTTCCTTCTGAATTATCTATCTTTGTGCTAATATTTTTCTCAAGGATTTATATGAACTCTTTATTATAACTATTAACCTGTTTCATTTCTGAAAACATGTTCCTGTTTCATTGTTTACCTTTTCAGCTGATTATGATGACTTTAGCCATTCAACCATTTACATTTTATACAGTTAAGTCCAGGAAACATTTTCCTTATGAAAATATCTTTGAGTTTTTCACTGTTTTAAGCTTGTAAAGTCTTCCCTCATCCCAATTTTTAATAAACATTCATTTCGGAAAGTGTGTCTTGAATTTTCTGTTAAGTAATATTTCCCACATGCTGTCTTTTGCCCACTTTAAAATAAATTAGTTTATTTTTTATTGAAGGATAACTGCTTTACAGAATTTTGCTGTTTTCTGTCAAACCTCAACATGAATCAGCCATAGGTATACATATATCCCCTCCGTTTTGAACCTCCCTCCCATCTCTCTCTGCATCCCAACCCTCTAGGTTGATACAGAGCCCCTGTTTGAGTTTCCTGAGCCATACAGCAAATCCCCTTGTTGTTGTTGTTGTTGTTGTTGTTGTTGTTGTTTTCTTAAACAGGGATTAGAGTACCCCTCAAGGCCTAGACAGTAAAGAGTCCGTTTACAAAGTGAGACAGCCAGATTCTCTCCTGGGGATGCATCTCCCAGAGAAGGGAATGGCTACCCACTGCAGTATTCTTGCCTGGAGAATTCCACAGACAGAGGTGCCTGGAGGGCTACAGTCCATGGGGTCGCAAATACTCTGAGCACGACTGAGTGGGTTCGGGACTCTATTTCACTCGACAGTAGAGTGAACCTTCTCTGTGTGAAACGCAGCACCCATATATCATTATCTTTAGCCGTCAAGAAAAGCCTTATTCAAAAGAAATCAGACCCAGAGTGTCAAGGAGGAGAAAACATGGAGTCAGGGGCCTGGGAACAAGGGACGGGAAGCTGGCTTCATGGGAACTGGGGCAGGGAGACGCGTGAATCTCAGGGGCGGGGACTCGGTGTTCATTTGCATAACCAGAACGCACTGCACGCAAGAGTTTCCATTTACTATTTCAATTTATTGTAAATTTCTTTTAAACGTAGTATTTTGAAGAACGACCTTTCACCCACTTTCGTGAAAAGATCTGCAAACACTTGACCCAGACTTACTCTTGTCGTGCCTCACCCTCACTGAAGTAGGAGTGAGCATTCCCTCATCCGTATGTGCACAGGCACCGTGGAGATACGCAAAGCCAACACTCCCGATTTTTGGAGGTCTTGTGAGAGAAACAAGGCGTACATTGTTGTATACAAAAACAAACCTTGAGAAGTGAAAGTTCTGAGGCAGAGTTTATTCCTGGGGTTTCTATACTTAGCGGTTTTCTGTGTTTATCATTTGAAATCATGAGGTTAGGTTTTCGTCTGCTCAGGTGATTCTCACAGCTGTGTCCGGATCGCGAGGTTAGGTTTTCCCTGCTCAGATGACGCTCTCAGCTATGTCTGACTATTTTGTAATCTCATGGACTGTGGCACTTCAGGTTTCCCCGTCTATCATCCATTCTCAGAACTTACTCATCCTCATGCCCTTCAAATCAATGGTGCTATCTAATTCTCTCACTTTCTGTCGTCTCCTTCCTCCTCCCACCTTTAGTCCTTCCCAGCATCAGGGTCTTTTCCAGTTAGTCTGTTCTTTGCACCAGGTGGCCAAAGTATTGGAGTGTCAATGTCAGCATCACTTCCTCCAATGAATATTCACGACTGATTTCCTTTAGGGTGCACTGGTTGGATCCATTTGCCGTCCAAGGGACTCTCAAGAGTCTTCTCCAGGACCACAGTCCAAACCCTGTGACTTTGGACTGTGATTTTTTCAATGCTTCGGCCTTCAGCTTTCTTTATAGTCCAACTCTCACATCCGTACATGACTACTGGAAAAACCATAGCTATGACTGGACGGACCTTTGGTGGCAAAGGAATATCTCTGCTTTTTAATGTGCTGTCTTAGTTGGTCCTAGCTTTTCTGCCAAGTAGAAAGCCTCTTTTAATTTCATGGCTGAGGTCACCGTCCTCTGTGATCACTGTACTTAGTTTTAATATAAGTTTAATATTACATCTGTTACAAGTGAGTCAGCAAGGAAATTACCTCGAGTGAACAAACTTCTAAACAAACATAAATGACATATGAGCCTTTAGATAAACTCTGCTAAGAATAATGATGCTTTAGGAATGTTTGTCTAAAATAGTCTCTCCAGATTGGGGTAACCTGAACTTCTAAGGGTTGTTTGTGCTAAACTAAGTGTTGGAAGTCTATTACATAGCTAAGTCATTTTCCAAATAACATTAGATTTTGAAACATTCACTACTGAACACTAATTTCCTCCTACAGAGAAACTAAAGAGATTTGGGATTAAAAATGAATGATATTTGGTGCCATCCTATAATGTTCTAAGAAAACAAAGGTTTTAGACATTATCACTGGTATTTATGCTCACCAATCCATAAAATGTTAATAGAAAAGTCAGTTTTTGGTTGCTAAGGGAAGTAGAATGGCACCACACTCCAGTATTCTTGCCTGGAAAATCCCACGGACGGAAGAACCTGGTAGGCTGCAGTCCATGGGGTCACTAAGAGTCAGACATGACTGAGCGACTTTACTTTCACTTTTCACTTTCACGCATTGGAGAAGGAAATGGCAACCCACTCCAGTGTTCTTGCCTGGAGAATCCAAGGGATAGGGGAGCCTGGTGGGCTGCCGTCTATGGTGTCCAACAGAGTCGGACACGACTGAAGCGACTTAGCCGCAGCAGCAGCAAGGGAAGTAGGGAGTGTGTTTTCGGTAAAGAAGGTATGAGGAACGGAATTGCATTTTGTGAAGGGAAAAGGAAGTAAGCCTGACTTGTAGGTGGCATTTTTAGGATGGAAGAACACAGTAATGGGTACAGAAAGCAATGAGGTTTGTGAAAAGGGAACCATGAGCAAAGAGTTTTGTATATGGTTAGGACTAAGTTTAAAATAAAGTTAATTAAGTTTACCTTTTAAGTAAAGTAAGCTGGTGCGAAAACTTGAATTTAGCTTTTCTCTCTGTTAAGGGGACACCTTTTCTTCAGATACTGAACTGCCTTTGATAAAAGATTTAAGTCTCTTTGTCTCTTAAATGGTCAGGTCTGAAATCTTTTAGTGTTAATTTGGCTAAGAAAATACCATTGTTTCACAATGACCTATAAGCCTATCTGACTGAGTGTTCTAAACCTTTTTGATATTTGTTGACAAAACTTCCTAAATCATTCTAATGAAGAAGATTTCTAGCTAACTTTGGGATGCTTCACAGGGCTCCTGAAACATCCCAAAGAGAGACATTACACTAATTAGGTTCATTTTGTATACAGAATTAGATGGGAAGTATTGTCAAGTGAGTAAAAAGTCTCGGATTATATTGTATGGTAAATGTTCAGTTCAGTTCAGTCGCTCAGACATGTCCGACTCTTTGTGACCCCATGGACTGCAGCATGCCAGGCCTCCCTGTCCATCACCAACTCCCAGAGTTTACTCAAACTCATGTCCATTGAGTCGGTGATGACATCCAACCATCTCATCCTCCGCCGTCCCCTTCTCCCGCCTTCAAACTTTCCCAGTATCAGGGTCTTTTCCAATGAGTCAGTTTTTGCATCAGGTGGCCAAAGTATTGGAGCTTCAGCTTCTGCATCAGTCCTTCCAATGAATATTCAGAACTGATTTCCTTAGGACGGACTGGTTGGATCTCCTGGCTGTCCAAGGGACACTCAAGAGTCTTCTCCAACACCACAGTTCAAAAGCATCCATTCTTTGGGCTTTTTAACATGCTGTCTAGGTTGGTCATGATAAATGTTATTAATATACATATCCTAGAAACTGTAAGGAGTTCTTAAAATTTTGTTATGTTTGGGTTAAATGTTATCAGTCATAATTCTAGTTACTATCTCAAAATATTGTCATAGCACTAACCAAGTTTCACCTCTTCAAGAAGATTTATAAAAAGGACTTTTGGATAAATACCAGTTTCTGAACTGGGTAAGGATTCTAATAGAAAACCTCATGACTTCACAAAGATTAACAAAAGACTGAATGAACTGGTGAATATGCTTATAACTTTTATGGTTTCTATCTGAAAAATTACTGATTTGAATCTGTGTTTTCCAGGTGTAAGGAAAAAAAAAAAAACAACCTTCCTCTCACACTAATTTGGACAGTAGTTTGGTAAAAATATATTTTAGAAACAAATTGAAACTTTTATCTTTTCTCTCTATCTGAACCCTCCAGAGATTGGGAGCTCTTAGTTTCCAGTAACTGTATCAGATAAAAGTTCAGTCTGAGACTCTATAAAAGTCTCAGCAAAGCAAAAAAGTCTATGATCAATTATGGTTACATAAGTCATCAGGCCAAGTTTATTGAGACCAGACCTATATTACAAACCAGTCTTAGTTTGGTTATATTTGGTAAAAATGACAGTGATTTTAGGGAGAAAAAGATGTTTCAATGAATGTTAAATTTCAGCTTGTTAATGGAGGCCTGTATCTACTAAGACTCATTTCCTGTATATTTCTTTGATGTTAGGGTATATTAATGTAAAATTTAGTTGAATTATTAAAGGACACTCTAGGGTTGTTTCTGAAGCTTATCTCAGTAATCTGTCTTTTGGATGAAGATCAGATGCCTCACACATGACCTGCAATCAAGACTGGAAGAAGATATAATTTAAGGAACTGTCTCCAACCTGGAAGGACCTTTCTATCAGGTACTCTTCACTAGCTCATGCCCAATGAAACTAACCGGAAATTGACTTTTGGTTTAACTCCCACTTCCAAAGGTCCCTAAGGTGGGCTGGTCTACAGAGGGGCCTGCTGACCTCAAACTCACCTTAAAATAAAGCTCAGAGGAAACTATAATACATGAGGATGAGGAGAAGACAACATCAGAAGTAGACTGCTTGCCCAAGATGCTGATCTGACTTTTACAATCATTTATAATGTTTTCTTGATCCTTGGACCTAAGACTATCAATCACATGTTTTCTATCATGGACACGCTTCTATGCCAGTTTAAAACTCAATCCAATTGTTGGGTTGTGGCCAAATACCTGTGCCTAGTACTTCTGGGTTACCTTGGTGGATTTCTGTTCTCTAGGGCTCTGATTGGATACCCCCTAGGAAATTTATTTTAGATGAGTGTTCAGTCTTGTTCTATCTATTCATGATATTACTGGATGAGATCTTCTCACATGGCCAATTAATGATACCTGCTCTGATGCTGTCCATAGATTTAAGTTTTCTCTTAGGGTCTTTCAAACTCAAGCAGAGTGACAAGCTAAGTCTCAATAGAAAAAATTAACCTCTCATCTATCAAAAGGAAAACTCTCACAATTATAGGGTGGATCTACGTGGTTAACACCAAGCTACGGCCATTTACGTTTAAAGGCTCCTCTAGGTTGGGAATGGTTAAATCATACTAAAAATGACCAACCTGGTTAATTATGAGACAAGGCTGGGTGCTTTATGAACTATGCCTATTATTACTCTTAGAGAGAGTGATTGGTTGTGGAACTCAGTGGATTTGTGGCACTAATTTATGGCCTGACATCTACAGGGATGGATACAAAGGTGTAGCCTGGGATTCCCATGAATTTAAGGTCATACATGTTAACAAATTAGAGGTAACCCCAACAAATCTACCATTGGTATGATCCCAGTGGGTCAAAGACCTGTATTCTACTGGCATGACCATTGTGTGTTGTGTGTGTGCCCCTTCAATGGGGTTGGAGGATGTAATTGACCATATCGAAGCCTTAACAACTTTCATAAGCTTTAAATGTTAGTAACCGGGCTATTAGCCTATTGAATTCTGAGATCTCTATAAGAAAGGCGGTGCTACACAACTGCAAGGCCCTTGACACCTTACAGAATTTGGGGAAGATACCTGTGGTATAATTCAAAGTGAATGCTATATTTTCATACTTGATAAATACTTTAATGTAACACATTTGATGAACCATATGAAAAATCAGATTTCTGCGTTAAGTGACCCATTCCTTAGTCTTGATGCTCTTTAAAGAAAAAAAAAAAACTGGTTTGGTGTGGGAGGCTCATGGCTAAAATATTTACTTTTAATTCCACTAATGTTATTCACTATACCATTTGCATTTTGCTTGTTTCACAAGATTATTATTTCTTATATTACCAAGTGTATGACTGAGCCTCCAACGAAAATGATGACTAGACATGAAGCAGTTGATCAAATGTATAGCTCGATAAATGATCAATGATTGTAATAGTGTACCTCTAGGTATGAAAAGATGCAACGATAGGGAATACTATCCTGGACCATAACTAGAAGACAGGTGTCCAGAGATCTTTGACTATTAAGACCTAGTTCAGTTGAGTGTCTTATCAACAAAAACCTTTAGAACTGGAAATGAGCCTTCCCAGCAACATGGGACAAAATGGTCATGAAATGCCCCCGCAAAGTATGGTTGGATTTATGACCACAAGGGGGCTGTGTCAACTACAAATTGGCACTTACCAAGAGCACTGCCAATGACTGAACAACAAAGGCATTTGCCATCTGCATCTACAGAGACTGAACCCCATGCTGCTATACCTGTTGACCTTCAACAATCCCTGAGGGAGTTCAGGGTGGAGTGAGGCACTCTGTGCTCCAGGGAATCTGGTGAGACAGGTCTTCAGATAGTTGGATGTTTTTAGGAACAGATTTTATGATCTCAATCCTTGCATCTCCTCATATCTAGAGAAGCACTAAATCCCTTCATGGTGACCTCAGATCCTTATGACTCACAAAAATCTTTTGTAAAATGAGCACTTCATAGCATAGAACTCCCTTCATCAAAACCTTATATATTGACTTTTCCCCACTGCCCCTTTGGAGCAGTCTCTGAGAGCTATCTGAGATGCTGCCTCCTGGGCTGCAGTCCTCATTTTGCCCCAAATAAAATTTCACTCACAACTCTCAAGTTGTACATCTATTTTTCATTGAAAATAGCTATTTTAAGTCCTAATACATGATGTTGTCAAAGTGCTGCACTCAATATGTCAGCAAATTTGGAAAACTCTGCAGTGGCCACAGGACTGGAAAAAGTCAGTTTTCATTCCAATCCCAAAGAAAGGCAATGTCAAAGCATGTTCAAACTACTGCCCGTTGCACTCATCTCAAACGCTAGCAAAGTAAGGCTCAAAATCCTCCAAGCCAGGTTTCAACAGTATATGATGTACAGAGTACAACAACTTTCAGATGTTCAAGCTGGATTTCGAAAAGGCAGAGGAACCAGAGATCAAGTTGCCAACATCTGTTGGATCAGAGAAAAAGCAAGAGAGTTCCAGAAAAACATTTACTTATGCTTTATTGACTACACCAAAGCTTTTGACTGTGTGGATCACAACAAACTGTGGAAAATTATTAAAGAGATGGGAATACCAGACCACCTGACCTGCCTCGTGAGAAATCTGTATGTAGGTTAAGAAGCAACAGTTAGAACTGGACATGGAAAAACAGACTGGTTCCAAATTGGGAAAGAAGTACATCAAGGCTGTATATTGTCACCCTGCTTACTGAACTTCTATGCAGAGTACATCATGCGAAATGCTGGGCTGGATGAAGTGCAAGCTGGAATCAAGATTGCCAGGAGAAACGTCAATAACCTCAGATATGCAGATGACACCACCCTTATGGCAGAAAGTGAAGAAGAACTAAAGAGCCTCTTGATGACAGTGAAAGAGGAGAGTGAAAAAGTTGGCTTAAAGCTCAACATTCAGAAAACGAAGATCATGACATCCAGTCCCATCATGGCAAATAGATGAGGAAACAATGGAAACAGTTGAGAGATTTTATTTTTCTGGGCTGCAAAATTTCTATTGGTGACTGCTGCCATGAAATTAAAAAATGCTTGCTCCTTGGAAGAAAAGCTATGACCAAACTAGATAGCATATTAAAAAGCAGAGACATTACTTTGCCAACAACGGTCCATCTAGTCAAATCTATGGTTTGTCTAGTAGTCATGTATGGATGTGAGAGTTGGACTATAAAGAAAGCTGAGTGCGAAAGAATTGATGCTTTTGAACTGTGGTGTTGGAGAAGATTCTTGAGAGTCCCTTGGACTGCAAGGAGATCCAACCAGTCCATCCTATAGGAAATCAGTCCTGAATATTCATTGGAAGGACTGATGCTGAAGCTGAAACTCCAATACCTTGGCCACCTGATGCAAAGAACTGACTCATTGGAAAAGACCCAGATGCTGGGAAAGATTGAAGGTGGGAGGAGAAGGGGACAACAGAGGATGAGATGGTTGGATGGCATCACCAACCTGATGGACATGAGTTTGAGTAAGTTCCAGTAATTAGTGATGGACAGGAAGGCCTGGCATGCTGCAGTCCATGGGGTCACAAAGAGTCACTGAACTGAACTGAATGAGTAGGACGAATATTCCAGCTATTTTGGGGAAGGGTGGGGATTTCTAGGAATTGGGCCACTGCTCACTTTTTGTCTTTCTTTGGGCCTTGGAACTCTCATGGTGCCTGTGGGTTTGTCATTGACCATGCTGATGTGTTACAACAAGCTTATACTGAGACTCAAGGTCGACTGGAAGTCAACTTATCCACCATCTTGAACCTAGTTGGTTTTAATCAGTTTGTTTCATGTTCAGGCTCTGTCATTCTTTTAAAGATTGTGCCCTGCCCCCTACCCTCCAGTTTCAAAATCAGTTCTCAAACCTTTTTCTCAATCTTCAGTTCTTAACTGGGGATTGGAGATAAAGGTGATGGGGAGACTGTAAAGAGAAGCTTTCAGCATCTTCTGGACTTATTGGAAAACTAGGAATTCTTTCTCCTCCCAGGAAACACTTTCTTAAAGTCCTCCCTTTCCCTCCTCCCCCACCCTTTCTCCCACAACTTCCCCTACAGCAATTCAGGCTACAATTGTCAGAGTACAGTAAGGCTGAAGCCAGAGAAGGGTCATGCAAAGCCTGTGCTAGATGCTTACAATTAGAATATCTACATGGGAGGTAGAGTCAGGGAATGTGAATTTATAAAAAAAAAAAAAAAAACTCTAGGCAATTCTTATCTGCAAGCTATAGTTTAAGACATTGTTCAGTTCAGTTCAGTTCAGTTCAGTTCATCACTCAGTCGTGTCCGACTCTTTGCGATCCCATGAATCGTAGCACACCAGGCCTCCCTGTCCATCAGCAACACCCGGAGTTCACCCAGACTCACGTCCATCGAGTCACTGATGCCATCCAGCCATCTCATTCTCTGTTGTCCCCTTCTCCTCCTGCCCCCAATCCCTCCCAGCATCAGAGTCTTTTCCAATGAGTCAACTCTTTGCACGAGGTGGCCAAAGTACTGGAGTTTCAGCTGTAGCATCATTCCTTCCAAAGAAATCCCAGGGCTGATCTCCTTCAGAATGGACTGGTTGGATCTCCTTGCAGTCCAAGGGACTCTCAAGAGTCTTCTCCAACACAACAGTTCAAAAGCATCAATTCTTCAGTGCTCAGCCTTCTTCACAGTCCAACTTTCACATCCGTACATGACCACAGGAAAAACCATAGTCTTGACTAGATGGACCTTTGTTGGCAAAGTAATGTCTCTGCTTTTGAATATGCTATCTAGGTTGGTCATAACTTTCCTTCCAAGGAGTAAGCGTCTTTTAATTTCATGGCTGCAGTCACCATCTGCAGTGATTTTGGAGCCCCCCAAAATAAAGTCTGACACTGTTTCCACTGTTTCCCCATCTATTTCCCACGAAGTGATGGGACCGGATGCCATGATCTTCGTCTTCTGAATGTTGAGCTTTAAGCCAACTTTTTCACTCTCCACTTTCACTTTCATCAAGAGGCTTTTTAGTTCCTCTTCACTTTCTGCCGTAAAGGTGGTGTCATCTGCATATCTGAGCTTATTGATATTTCTCCCAGCAATCTTGATTCCAGCTTGTGTTTCTTCCAGTCCAGAGTTTCTCATGATGTACTCTGCATATAAGTTAAATAAGCAGGGTGACAATATACAGCCTTGACATACTCCTTTTCCTATTTGGAACCAGTCTGTTGTTCCATGTTCAGTTCTAACTGTTGCTTCCTGACCTGCATACAGATTTCTCAAGAGGCAGTTCAGGTGGTCTGGTATTCCCATCTCTTTCAGAATTTTTCAGAGTTTATTGTGATCCACATAGTCAAAGGCTTTGGCATAGTCAATAAAGCAGAAATAGATGTCTTCCTGGAACTCTCTTGCTTTTTCCACGATCCAGCGGATGTTGGCAATTTGATCTCTGGTTCTTCTTCCTTTTCTAAAACCAGCTTGAACATCAGGAATTTCACGGTTCACGTATTGCTGAAGCCTGGCTTGGAGAATTTTGAGCATTACTTTACTAGCATGTGAGATGAGTGCAATTGTGCAGTAGTTTGAGCATTGTTTGACATTGCCTTTCTTTGGGATTGGAATGAAAACTGACCTTTTCCAGTCCTGTGGCCACTGCTGAGTTTTCCAAATTTGCTGGCATATTGAGTGCAGCACTTTCACAGCATCATCTTTCAGGATTTGAAATAGCTCAACTGGACTATCACCTCCACTAGCTTTGTTCGTCGTGATGCTTTCTAAGGCCCACTTGACTTCACATTCCAGGATGTCTGGCTCTAGGTCAGTGATCACACCATCATGATTATCACACCATAAAAAGTTTGCAGCAAAGTAGAAAGTCAATTAAATATTTAGTTTAAATAAAATAATTGTTGGAAATATGATTACTAAATTGAATGCAAAATCCAAAGCCAAATCTTAAAAAAGAATAGTTATATAATAAATTGACTTCCCTTGTGGCTTAGAGGGTAAGGAGTCTGGCTGCAATGAAGGAGACCTGGGTTTGATCCCTGGTTTGGGATGATCCCCTGGAGAAGGAAATGGCAACCCACTCCAGTATGTTTGCCTGGAAAATCGCATGGATGCAGAAGTTTTATGACCCTAGATTACATTAGTAAAGATGAGAATTTGTGGATGTAAAAGCAAAACAAAACAAATAAAAATAAAGCCTATTAATTCTTAAAGAGGTGATATAAAAAAAATTACTCATTTGCTCTTCATTTTGACAACCAAAGAAGCATGGTTTAAGGGTTACATCTAATGAACTTAAAGGCAATCACTACTAGAATTAAGAACCACCTTTCAAATTATCACCAAAGAAAACAATGCAAGTGAGAAGAAAATGTAGAAAATATAGCAAATGAGCCAGAAAGAGAGTATGAAAAAGATTCCAGAAATAGGAGGAAATGCATTCAATTCTTATGCTAATTGTAAATGGTTTACACTCCGTAATAAAGTCTTGCTCAGACTAGGCTAAAAACAAAATATGATTATGTGCTGCTTATAAAACACAACCTGAAATGTAGTAACACATGGTTAAAATTAAAGGGGTTAATGAAGACATCAATCAAAAGTGGGCAAAAGAAAGTAAACAAGTGGGACCCGATTAAACTTAAAAGCTGTGACCAACCTGCACAGCATATTAAAAAGCAGAGACATTACTTTGCCACCAAGGGCCGTCTAGTCAAAGATATGGTTTTTCCAGTGGTCATGTATGGATGTGACAGTTGGACTATAAAGAAAGATGAGCACAGAAGAATTGATGCTTTTGAACTTCGATGTTGGAGAAGACTCTGGAATGTACCTTGGACAGCAAGGAGATCCAACCAATCAATCCTAAAGGAAATCAGTCCTGAATATTCATTGGAAGGACTGATGCTGAAGCTGAAACTCCAATATTTTGGCCACCTGATGCAAAGAACCGACTCACTGGAAAAGACCCTGATGCTGGGAAAGAATGAAGGCAGGAGAAGGGGACAACAGAGGATGAGATGGTTGGATGGCATCACCAACTCGATGGATGAGTTTGAGTAAACTCTGGGAGTTGCTGATGGGCAAGGAGGCCTAGTGTGCTGCAGTCCATGGGGTCGCAGAGTCAGACATGACTGAGCAACTGAACATAACTGATGCAGAGAATAGGATGTTGACTCAGGTAAGCATTCTGGAGATTATTTAACCTTTAACAGTCATCCATCACACAAGGAAAAGACATTTGAGGAGGTGAACTTTCTAGTACACCATTCAGATTACTAGGAATGATGCAACTCAACATTTTGACAACACTATATTTTAATAAAAATAAATAAATTCTTCACTTCTGCATCTAGTAATGGTATAATAATGGTAACGGTAATTAACAGATCATAGTCACTACAGCTAAAGTTATAAGACACAAGCTTTAAAATATGATTACTCTTTTCATGTAGTTTAAGAATGAGATAAGAAATTTAGGCAAAGAATTGTAAAAAATATTAACTAAAAAACTGAATAAGAAGGAAGCACTTCGGAAAGGGTGAAGTGAATGCCTAAAGCATCCGGAGGACTAAAAAAAAAAAAAAATGTCAAGTTTTTCTGAACTCTGGAGGTTAACCAAAGTTTTAGAACAATCATGAAAAATGTTTATTCAAGAAAAGTGGCTCAATCTCCATAAGATCAGCAAGCTTTGTGGTATTTTAACTTGTCCATCCCCTTCTTCACTGTTCTTTGGTAACCTTGAAAACCAACAGCCTTGCACCTACAAAACTAAGATCCAAGATTTCAAGTGCCAAAGCTAAGTCCTGGTGCAGCCAAATAAATAAATATAAAAAAAGTTTTTAAAAACATGCAGGCTCCAGAGCTCTGCGTTTGAATCTCAGTTCTTCCACCTCTCGGCTGTGGCTCTGGACAACTCACTGACCCTCTGTATGCCGCCACACTCTCATCTGTGAAATAGGATTGTGCGGGAGTGTAAATGAGTTTGCAAAGGACTTACAAAAGTGACTAGCACTTAGTAAGTCCTCAGTACACCTCAGTGACAGTTACACAGGACCTTACTCTTTGAATTCTAGTTTCACTTCAGGTAACCTAACAAAAGACAAGCACAAGGAGGGACTCTGCATGTGCTCCACATGTGGTACATGTCCTGCTGGGTCAATTTGGGGGTTCATGCTGGGAGCATCTCCAAGAGGTTGACAGACTTTCCAAACATCTCACTGAAGGTCACCAAATGTAAAAAACCACCGATAAGGATGCTAACAACTTCATTTAGACTTTCTACATCCCATAATATTGTGAAAAGAAGTGTGTAAATTCCATTTTCATTACCCAGTGGTTTGTGGTGAAGATTGAAGTGGACTCAAGTAGCAAAAGCACTAAGAGGCTCTGAGAATTCTGACATTCCCTCTCTCTTCACTTTCTGGAAGTGCATTTGGATTTCTTTTCTCAAGTGACCTGGGTGGTGAATAGATTGTCCCAAGAATATGAGGCATTTCTGTTCATGGTGTTCCCTGCTGCTCTTTTTCTAGGAAATCCACTTGTGTTCTAAGAAGATGACTGCATTCACCTCTGCCCTCAAGCAAGTCATTGAAAAGCTGAGCTAAGGCCAAAGCTTCTCCAGAACAGTTTATAGAGATTCAGATGTATAAGAGACTCAGAAAGTACCAAAGAGTCTTAGAAACAATCGATGGACATGCTGCCCATCTAATGTAATTCACTCCATGTGCAGGCATATTTACAGCACAACAATACCTCACCTGACTTAGGAAATGAGAAAACTTACAACCCATAATTTCTGAAAAATTGGAGCTAGTTCCTTTGGGTGCCCAAATATTTCATTTTAACCCTTTTACTTAAAAAAAAAAAAAAACAAAGAAAGAAATGATTCTGAAGTGTGATCTACACTGGCTGGTTTCAAAAGAATATGGAAAATTATTTCATCAAGGGGGACATCATCTCCAGCCACTAACAACTAAGACTCAGCCTGAGCACATCTCCTTCCCTTCGGGGCAGGCTCCACTTAAATCCTCCTGTGTCCCAGATGGAGATGCCACCAAGTACACAATCCCTTAGAGATCCAGCCTCCACAGCACCATCTCTCAGACCCCGCTCCAGTTAGCCCTGGAGTCCTGTTGATTTTATCATGTGACTGTTTCTCCATTTCTATCTGTTCTCCAATGGCCCCCATTTCCGGAGCTCACCATCCCCTCTACCTGGACTACTAGCAAAGCCACCTCTCCCTTCTGCATTAACTGATGGTCCGTGTGATATATCTGCTCCTGTCACATTGTTTGAAAGTCTTTCCATGGCTTAAAGTTGCCTTAAGGATAAAGCCCAAGCTTGAGAAGAGAGCATATGACTCCCTCGGTGACACAGACTCCGAGTCTCAAACGTTTCCTCTGCTTCTGCTGCTAAGTCACTGCAGTCGTGTCCAATTCTGTGAGACCCCATAGACGGCAGCCCACCAGGCTCCTCTGTCCCTGGGATTCTCCAGGCAAGAATACTGGAATGGGTTGCCAGGTCCTTCTCCAATGCATGGATGCATGCTAAGTCACTTTAGTCGTGTCCAACTCTGTGCGACCCTATGGACAGCAGCCTACTAGGCTCCTCTGTCCGTGGGATTCTCTAGGCAAGAATACTGGAGTGGGTTGCCATTTCCTTCTTCAACTTTTCCTCTAATCTTCTCTATGTCTGTTGATGCTCTGACTGAAATACAGCGCTACTTAAATTTTTCCATACAGGAGCCTCCAGGCCTTGCTCCTCCTGTTTCCTGGATCTGGAATACCATTCCTCCTCCTCTTGGCCTCCTCTCCCTTTAGGATACATCTGAGGCTCATGTCCCTTCTTTCAGAAAGTCTTCCTCCTTCCCTGCCCATGCTTGCTGGTTGAGCTGGACACTCATCCTTAGAGGTGCTATGGTGCCCTGTGCCTATGAAGAGGTCAAAGACCATGCTTAGTTTAATCACATGGTGATACAGTTCCAGGGAATAGCAAGAATAGATTAGAAGGCCTTCTTAAATGAACAGTGCAAAGTAGTAGAGGAAAACCAGAGAATGGGATAGACTAGACATCTCTTCAATAAAATTGGAGATATCAAGGGAATATTTCAGGCAAGAATGGGCACTAAAAAGGAAAAAAACGGTAAAGAACTAACAGGAGCAGAAGAGATTAACAAGAGCTGGCAAGAATACACAGAAGAATTGTACAAAAAGGGTCTTAACCATCCAGATAACCAAAATGGTGTGGTCCCTCACCTAAGAGCCAGATATCTTGGAGTGTGAAATCACGTAGGCCTTAGGAAGCATTCCTATGAATAAAGCTAATGGAGGTGATGGAATTCCAGCTGAGCTAGTGAAAATCCTAAAAGGTGGTGCTGTTAAAGTGCTGCACTCAATATGTCAGCAAATTTGGAAAGCTCAGCAGTGGCCACAGGACTGGAAAAGGTCAGTTTTCATTCCAATTGCAAAGAAGGGCAATGCCAAAGAATGTTCAAACTCCTGTATAATTCTGCTTATTTCACATGCTAGTAAGGTTATGCTCAAGATCCTTCAAGCTAGGCTTCAGCAGTATTTGAACTGAGAATTCCAGATGTGCAAGGTGGATTCAGAAAAGGCAGAGAAACCAGATATCAAATTACCAACATTCGTTGGATCATAAAGTAAGGAATTCTAGAAAAACATCTACCTCATTGACTATGCTAAAGCCTTTAACTGTGTGGATCACAAGAACCTGGAAAATTCTTGAAGAGATGGGAATACCAAGACCACCTTACCTGTCTCCTGAGGAACCAGGTCAAGAAGCAACAATGAGAACTGTACATGGAACAATGTACATGTTTGAAGGGCTGTGGCTGCTGAGGAGCTGCCTTCTGAACCCTCACAAGTACTTGTTGTAGCTCTTCTGAAAACAAAAACAAACAAACAAAAAAAAGGAAGCGCCTAAACATACTGATTTCACAAAGAGGGAAAGTATGAACCAAAAGATGTTTTACAAGCTAGGGGTGGGGATGGAATGGGAGGGCTTTTGGGTGGTGTTGGGCTGCACCCCGCAGGCCTATAATCCCTAAATGTACCCAGCTTCAAGACCAAAGAAACAGCCCGGAGTGCATGATGGAGACATCATGGTTTAATGGATGGGGGAGCCTACCTAATTGAAGCAAGGTCCTGGGGGAACACCCCACCGTGTGCGGTGATGGGAGGCAGGTCATGGTGGCAGGCTTCACTCCTCAGGAGAGGGGGAGGGTGCCCATTAAAGCCAAAATTGACATCAGGTGGGCTCATTAGTTACCAGGGAAACCAGGAGGGGGGTCCTCTCCTCATAACCCTTTTGATAAGAATAATCACCAGCTGGGGTCTGGGGAAAGTACTAGGAAGGTGAGTCGTGTGAGTAGGGTGCAGGTGCAGCAGGCACTGCTCGGGCAGGGGAGGGATAGACATTAGGACCACAGGCATCTTGGGGGGCCCAAACATACCTTCCTCTCCAACACACCCCATATGACCTAGACAATCTTGGCCAGCCCCTCCTCTGTCATATTGCTGGGGTCAGGTTTGTACAGGGGACACTTCCACCAGATACCACAAATACAATGCAGACTGGCCACCCCGGCTGGTCACAAACCCAGAGTCACCCCCCTGGGAGGAGTGGGCCCTGGCTCTAAGAGAAACATTTCACTGGCTTAGTCTCAGCTGTCATAGCACAGGTCTGCACCCCCATGTTATGCTGAGTGCCATTACAGGTGAACCCGTTAGGTCTTCCAAATATGAGCCAGTTAATGCCATTATTTCCAGTAGTCATGTACAGATGTAAGAGTTGGAGTATAAAGAAAGCTGAGTGCCAAAAAAGTGCTGCTTTTGAACTGTGGCATTGGAGAAGAAACTGGAGAGTGCCTTGGACAGCAAGGAGATCCAACCAGTCCATCCTAAAGGAAATCAGTCCTGAATATTCATTGGAAGGACTGATGCTGAAGCTGAAACTCCAATGCTTTGGCACCTGATGCAAAAAACTGACTCATTGGAAAAGACTCTGATGCTGGGAAATATCGAAGACAGGAGAAGGGGATGACAGAGGATGAGATGGTTGGATGGCATCACCAACTCAATGGACATGAGTTTGAGTAGGCTCCGGGAGTTGGTGATGGACAGGGAGGCCTGGTGTGCTGCAGTCCATGGGGTCGCAAAGAGTCGGACACGACTGAGCAACTGAACTGAATCCCATTAGTTGGAACTGTGTACCCAGAAGCCAGCCTATTCCATTCCACATAACAGAGCCCAGGGGGCTCATGGGCTGTCAGCTGTACAGTGACATTTACCTACAGGGGTCCTTCTGATGTATTGGCACATGGAACCAGGAATGGTGAGTCTCCCCCTCCCCTCCACTTTCAGTAGTCCCTACATCATCATATCAGCCACTTCAATTTTCCACAGAAGTCCCAAGGAGGACAACAGCAACATCTCACTGCACACCCAGCAATTAGACATATCTCACAGTAAAGCCAGTGTTGCTGCTCCGTCTACAAACAGATTTACTCCCTGAGACAAGGGAGAAAATGTAAGACATCTAACAGGCACAACACAGGGGAGATGATGACCAGAAAGCATAATACAAGCAGTAAGCACATTCTAAGATAAACCACACCTGCCTGTGAATTTTGTCCTCATCTGCAATACAGTTCAGAAAACTCAATGGTTCAAGGATACAAGAACATGTCTAAAATCACATATACAATGTCACCTAGTTCTACTTTGGATGTATAAACCACAACTACTCCATTTTGACTTTCAAAATGATTCCCTTCCTCAATGGCCAAAGCAGATGTACAATGCATATCTGAACGATGACAGAATGGTCAGTAAAATTTACGTGAAACCCTGTGTAAACCAGAATGACTCCCCCCCCCCCCCCCGCAACATGTGCAGATTTTTCGATCAGTTCCCCTTTTGATGTCACATCTTCCAAATCAGAAAGCAGTGATGATCAAAATACCCATCCCTTGATGCTGGGGTGCTGGCTCCTACCCCAGGTTACCCCAGGTTCAGATTATGTCCCTCAGTGCGAGGTCTCCTCTGTATTTTGCTAGTTATTCATATTGCAGGAAAATTAATCAGATGTCGTGAACAGGCTCAGAGGTATGTTGATGAGGAAACACTTTATTTTTCTCACTGAGAGCCAACATGTTATCACTTATACTCAATTGTCACAGAAGCATGTACATGTGCTTTTAGCAGAAGACTTAAAGCAATGTTGCACTTCATGAGCAGTTACGCTCTGTGACAATTTCACTAGATCATTTTCTTTCCAGAACATCAGAGCAAAAGTATGGTTAACACAATAACCTTCAAAAACACAGACCTCAATTAACAGAACTAGAATTTAACATCCACTAAAATACAATATTTGGAGATGGCAATGGCAACCCACTCCAGGATTCTTGCCTGGAAAATCCCATGGACAGAGGAGCCTGGTAGGCTGCAGTCCATGGAGTCGCAAAAAGTCGGACACAACTGAGCAAGTTCACTTTCACTTTTCACTTTCCTGCATTGGAGAAGGAAATGGCAACCCACTCCAGTGTTCTCGCCTGGAGAATCCCAGGGATGGCAGAGCCTGGTGGGCTGCCATCTATGGGGTCGCACAGAGTTGGACACGACTGAAGCGACTTAGCAGCAGCAGCAGCAAAATATAACATTGCTCTAAAATTACCCTCATCTCCACCAAACAGCCGAATCAAGACTAATTTGCAAAATATGGTCAACTGACCATATATGCGCCTCCAAAATGGACAGAGGAGCCTGGTGGGCTACAGTCCATGGGGTCAGAAAGAGAGAGACACGACTAAGCAACTAACACACAGGCATTAGGCCTGCATAATTCCCATGTTACTTTTGGGTAGGGCTTCTCTGGTGGCTCAGATGGTAAAGAATTTGCCCATAACACAGGAGATCTCTGCTCAGGAAGATTCCCTGGAAAAGGGAATGGCAACTCACTCCAGTATTCTTGCCTGGGGAATTAAATGGAAAGAGGAGCCTGGTGGGCCACAGTCATGGGGTCACAAAGAGTCAGACACAACTGAGTGACTAAGCACACAGGACACAAAGTGGCTGTGGTGGAACTCTTCAGAAGTCTCAGACCAAATTCCCCAAAAGCCTCTCAAAGCCAGGAAAGCCATGCCAAAACCTGCTCTCACACTCCACCTCAGTGAACTTCTCTCTTCTAGAGGTCCCCAAAATATCACAATTCTTGCACATGACAGGAGACAGTCTTTCCCATTCATCTGCTAAGGCTGCTCAGAACCCAAGAGTGTCCAGTATCTGGAGGGACCAGGCAGAGAGAAAGAAAAAGCGTCAATTCTACCCACAGGTGTAGTTTACCAAAGTGCTATAAATCAAAACCAACTTGAGGGGAAGGGCTTCCTTAATCTGAAAAACACAGATCAAAACCAGCAATATTCTAGACAAAACTAGTAAAAGTTATAACCATATTCACTAGTTCACTCAGTAACCAACCCTTTTGTCAATTTTTTATGAAGCCGTCAGGTCTTCCATTAAGATTCTTTAAGTTCTTAGCCAGTTTAGAAATATTAATACAATTGAAATTTATCAGAGGCCTGTCACTATCAAAAGGTCCTTCCTATGAATCTTCTTGAAGGTGAAGCACTTTGCAAAAGCATCAGATAAAACAATAACTGTCTATAAAAGACAAAAGATGTAAAAAGACAAGCCTAAGCACCTGATTACAGTGTAAGCAATAAAGAAACTTGGATACAATAACTAGAATTATGACCAATGACATTGTATAGGAGACAGGGATCAAGACCATCCCCAAGAAAAAGAAATGCACAAAAAGCAAAATGGCTGTCTGAGGAGGCTTTACAAATAGCTATGAAAAGAAGAGAAGTGAAAAGCAAAGGAGAAAAGGAAAGATTTACCCATTTGAATGCAGAGTTGCAAAGAATAGCAAGGAGAGGTAAGATAAGCTTTCCTCTGTGATCAATGCAAAGAAAAAGAGGAAAACAATAGAATGGGAAAGGCTAGAGATCTCTTCAAGAAAATGAGAGATACCAAGGGAACATTTCATGTAAAGATGGGCTCAATAAAGGACAGAATGCTTCCTAACAGAAGCAGACAATATTAAGAAGAGGTGGCAAGAATACACAGAAAAACTATACAAAAAAGATCTTCAGGACCCAGACAACCACAATGGTATGATCACTCACCTACAGCCAGACACCCTGGAATGCAAAATCAAGGTGGGCCTTAGGAAGCATCACTACAAATGAAGATAGTGGAGGTGATGGAATTCCAGTTGAGCTATTTCAAATCCTAAAAGATGATGCTGTGAAAGGGCTGCACTCAATATACCAGCAAATGTGGAAAACTCAGCAGTGGTCCCAGGACTGGAAAAGGTTAGTTTTCATTCCAATTCCAAAAGAAAGGCAATGCCAAAGAATGCTCGAACTACCACACAATTGCAGTCATCTCACACACTAGTAAAGTAATGCTCAAAATTCTCCAAACCAGGCTTCAGGAATACATGAACCATGAACTTCCAGATGTTCAATCTGGCTTTAGAAAAAGGAGAGGAACCAGAAATCAAACTGCCAACATCCACGGGATCATCGAAAAAGCAAGAGAGTTCCACAAAAACATCTATTTGGGCTTTATTGACTATACCAAAGCCTTTGACTGTGTGGATCCGAATAAACTGTGGAAAATTCTGAAAGAGATGGGAATACCAGACCACCTGACCTGCCTCTTGAGAAACCCGTATGCAGGTCAGGAAGCAACAGTTAGAACTGGGCATGGAACAACAGACTGCTTCCAAATAGGAAAAGGAGTATGCCCTATTAGAACATTATAGGTATATTTTCACCCTGTATATTTTCACCCTGCTTATTTAACTTATATGCAGAGTACATCATGAGAAATGCTGGGGTGGATGAAGCATAACCCGGAATCAAGATTGCCAGGAGAAATATCAATAACCTCAGATATGCAGATGACAGCACCCTTATGGCAGAAAGTGAAGAAGAACAAAAGAGCCTCTTGATGAAAGTGAAAGAGGAGAGTGAAAAAGTTGGCTTAAAGCTCAACATTCAGAAAACCAAGATCATGGCATCTGGTCCCATCACTTCATGACAAACAGATGGGGAAACAGTGGAAACAGTGGCTGACTTTACTTTTGGGGGGCTCCAAAATCACAGCAGACAGTGACTGCAGCCATGAAATTAAAAGATGCTTGTTCCTTAGAAGAAAAGTTATGACCAACTTAGACAGCATATTAAAAAGCAGAGACATTACTTTGCCAAAAAGGGCCGTCTAGTCAAGGGGAATTCCAGAAAAACATCTACTTCTGCTTCACTGACTATGCCAAAGCCTTTGACTATGTGGATCACAACAAACTGTGGATAATTTAAGAGATGGGAATATCAGACTACCTGACCTGCCTCCTGTGAAACCTGTATGCTGGTCAAAAAGCAACAGTTAGAACTGGGCATGGAACAACAGACTTGTTCCAAATTGAGAAAGGAGTACATCAAGGCTGTCTATCGTCACCCTGCTTCTTTAACTTATATGCAGTGCACATGATGTGAAATGTCGGGCTGGATGAAGCACAAGCTGGAATCAAGACTGCCAGGAGAAATATCAATAACCTCAGATATGCAGATGACACCACCCTTATGGCAGAAAGTGAAGAAGAATGAAAGAGCCTCTTGATGAACGTGAAAGAGGAGAGTGACAAAGCTGGCTTAAAAGTCAACATTCAAATAACTAAGATCATGGCATCTGGTCCCATCACCTCATGGCAAATAGATAGGGAAACAATGGAAATAGTGAGAGACATTATTTTCTTGGGCTCCAAAATCACTGTAGATGATGATGTAGCCATGAGATTAAAGGTATTCGCTCCTTGGAAGAAAAGCTATGACCAATCTAGAAGCCATATTAAAAAGCAGACACATTACTTTGCTAACAAAGGTCCATCTAGTCAAAGCTATGGTTTTTCCAGTAGTCATGTATGGATGTGAGAGTTGGACCAGAAAGAAAGCCGAGTACTGAGAATTGATGCTTTTGAACTGTGGTGTTGGAGAAGACTCTTGAGAGTCCCTTGGACTGCAAGGAGGTCCAACCAGTCCATCCTAAAGGAGATCAGTCTTGGGTGTTCATTGGAAGGACTGATGCTAAAGCTGAAACTCCAATACTTTGGCCACCTCATGTGAAGAGTTGACTCATTGGAAAAGACCCTGATTCTGGGAGGGATTGGGGGCAAGAGGAGAAGGGGATGACAGAGGATGAGATGGCTGGATGGCATCACCAACTCGATGGACATGAGTTTCTGGGAACTCCGGGAGTTGGTGATGGACAGGGAGACCTGGCGTGCTGTGATTTATGGGGTCGCAAAGAGTCGGACACGACTGAGCGACTGAACTGAACTGAACTGATAGACAAATGATCACTTGAATATGATGCTAGAATAAAAATACTTTTAGATCTGTTAAAGTGAAAGTTGCTCAGTCATGTCCGTCTTTTTGTGACCCCAAGGACTATGTTTAAGGAATTGTTTGAGGTAGCTAAATCCTATTCTTCCAAAGTAGCTAACCAAGAGATAATTCTAAAATTGAAAAGTTACAATTACAATAGAAGTAACAACATTGTATACAGGGATATAGAAAGAATTCCCAGAAGTAGGTAAAAGATTTGAAAGTAGTTGCCTTTGAGAAGCAGAAAGAGGAGATTGAGAGGAAGGGGCAGGTGACTGTAGTCTCTCAATTTAACTAGTCATGCTATCACATTTTTGAGAACAACATATTTATAATAAAAATTAAATAAAAACACAAATGCTACATTATCTGCTTTGATAGGATTTTGGATTAACTAGTTGTGTGCAGCTGTCAAAACTCAATGAATGCATACTTTAAGATTTACATATTTCATTGTATATATATTTTACATCAAAAGAAAAACTGATAAACAAAGCCTAAAATTCTAATGACATGCATAAGGACATCTGTAATTTACTTCAAAATCCTTCCCCCAAAAAAGATGGATCAATGAATGGATAGAAGGATGGATAAATACATAATAAAACAAGTACAGTAAAATGTTGACAGTAGATCCTAGGAGGTAGGTATATAGAGGTTTACTGTAAAATTCTTTCCATTTTGCTGTGTGTTTGAAAAGTTTTATAATAAACGTTTGGAACAAATAAAAACAAATTGAGCGCTAAAATTAAGAGAGAATGTTCTGTCTGGTGTACCAGCTAGGTAAGCTTTAATTTTAAAATGCCACTTGCTTTCCAGAAGCATTCTGTAGCCATTTGACCCACAGATGACTGGTCAAATCAAAGAGGGCAGTGACACGTGAAGATGAGGGCAGACTGATATTTCTTGTTGGCACTTTTACCAGTTTCTCTACAGGGTACGTATGTTGTGCAACAATGAATTTTTAATCCCTCTTAACAAGATTTGTCCTCTGGTTATAAATATCCCTGTTGTCACATGCTCACCTATTTCTTAGCTCCAACTGAATTGTAAACTCGTCCAAGCTATAGATTATAACCTCCAGGATCACACACCCAGTGGTTCAACGATATCAGTTTTACTCTAATATACCACAGAGAAAAAGTAGCTCCCTGGAATAACAGATTAAGGAACAAATAAGCCAGAATGTCTGGGGAATAGAGTCATACAATTTTCATTACAATGACTCTTAGGGCTTGGATCTAGTCTCGTTGTGGAGAAACTAAGTGTAAGAGAGATTAAGTGACATATCCAGAGTGATATAGCTATTTAGTGTGATTATCTTTGGGTATTTGCTTCTTTATGTCCATTTAAACTATTAAATAAGTCTATGGGATATGACACACATATACTTGAATAAACAGCCACCCTTTCCCCAAAGAGCACTTGATTTAAAAAAAAAAAAAAAGAACAAAACTATGGGACAGGACTTAAGAGATGGTTACTGAGCCAAACTTGGGTTTGCTTGCCTGACTTGCAGCAAAATCAATCTACTGACATGGGGTTGGGTGAAGGAAAGGACAGTGTTTATTGCAGGGCCAAGCAAGGAGAATGGGTAGCTCATGCTCAAAAGACCTGAACCCCGTGATGGCTTTCAGGGAAGGGTTTTTAAAGGCAACATTATTAGGTTTGAAGGTTGTAGGGTGCATGATCAGCTTGTGGACATTCTTCGAATTGGTTGTGGTGAGGTCACTGGGTGGTATATTGGAAGTTAACATCATCAACCTTCTGGTTCCTACCAATCTGGGATCTACATGTTTGTGATCAGCATGCAGTTACTTTCTTACACTTGGTAGGGTTTTAGTATCCTCAAAAACAATTCAAGGTATGGCTCAGGATATTATCTATAACCCTTAAGGAGGAACTAAAGGTCTTTGATTTTATTTTATGGTTAAACTACTGTAATTTTGTCTTGCTTGATGGCTATTGCTGTTGTTTCCGTATTTTCCCACTTCTCTGATTAAATATACTCTTTGGAACGTGGGGAAGGTCTAAGAGGCTAAATCCTTTTTACAAACAAGAGGTAGGAGACATGGAGGGTATGTTGCCAAGAAGGCCCCACAGAGTCTGGCTCAGTTTCAAGACCACAAGTTCCTATCCAGTCTGTTTGTAGGGTGAAGTGGGAGCAGGAGGATGTTAAGTGAGTGAAAAGTGTCTGTGGTAAAATTAGTGATACACACTACTTTGTGGATGAAGCCCGAGCATATTACACTGAGAAGCCAAACACAAAAAGGTCACATATTGTATGATTCCATTTATATGAAATATCCAAAACAGGCAAATCCATAGAGACAGAAAGCAGACTCATGGTTGCCAGGGGCTGGGCAGAAGGCAAATGAGGAGTAACTGCTTACTGGATATGGGTTTTATTTTGAGGTAAATAAAATGCTTTGGACCTAAATATAAATGAATATATTATGAATGTACCAAATGCTACTGAATTGTTCCCTTCAGAATGGTTAACTTTATATTACGTACATTTCACCTCAATAAGGAAAATACACGTCGAATGAGAGCAAAAGCAAACATAGCAACATGTTAACAACTGGTGGATCTAGGTACCGGCCATCAGGAATTCATTGTACTTACACTAGCAACATTTCTGTTAGGTTTAAAATTTTTCAAAAGAAAAAGTTAATAAAATATCTCTAGAAAACAAAGAAATCATTTACTGATATTGCAAAATTGAGGTCACCAGTTGCAATCTAAAATTCATACAGTTTCATATCTATCATTTGATCACTGGCATGTCAAAAATAGGAACAACTCTTACTTCATTGGCTGGTAAGGTTTCTAACAATGAAAATTACTTTCCAGGGGAGTCACAAGCCAACACTCTTTAACTTCAGAACCTATTAACATGCAGATTTCTGAACATCAGCACCTAAAAATACATGCATTGGGTCCTTTTGAACAGGTGGTAGTAAGATGTAGTTTAGCTGAAGGGTCTGAGCTTTGGAAATTACATGTGTATATTCTGGCTTTGTCACCCGCAGATGAGTCTTACCAATCCACTGATGGATAAAAGCAAAAGGGTGCAAGGTGATGGAGAGTTTCACAGGAGTAACACTAGGGGCACAAGTGACCATTTTGACCCTTGCACAGAGTGTCCTGAAACTCAAGCAGTGATATAGTAAAGATGATACCCCATCCTGTAACCTCATAACAACCAGAAAATGGCATGTCTGCCTCTAATGCACAGTGGGTCCAACGGAGTTAATGCCTCCCTGGTTTCTTACAGGTCCAACACCTAATTCTAAATTCCCCATTCAACCATGTCTGAGGCCTGAGACAACAGATCAAGCCTGTCTACACAGGGTGAGAGGCTACTTGCTTCTCTGACCAAGATGTAGACACACAAAAAAGTATATAAGGATGCAAAAGGTTATATCATAATGTGATCATGCTTAACACTACTGAAGCTGTACATTTAAAAATAGTTAAGATGGTGGACTGAATGTTATGTGTTTTCTACCACAATACTTTAAATATATATAAGACCCAAGTTTCAGTTTTCACACAGCAGACATGAGAATGGCTTCCTTTGTGTCCAAAATGAAGGTACACTGCCAATCTGTAAAGCCTGATGCAACTTAACACACTTCAAATGAAACACAATCTGTTCCTATGGAAGAAAAAAAAAATAACCTAGAAAAACACTCAAGCCTCTGCACACATCTATGTTCAGTAAGAAAAATGGATGTAAGAACAGGTTGTGGCAGAAGGACATTAAAAATAGAAAAGAACTATTGAGTTGAAGGTGTTACCTCAAGAGATAAGTACCAATAAATACTGTAGAGTAGCTGTCTCCATATATCAGATGATGACATAAACAGATCCATTCCCATTTAGGGTTTACTCATTGCTTCTGAGATGCCATTTATTCTTTATCTTGACACTGCTTTGGGATTTACCAAATCACTAAATGGAATGGGGAGTTCAGTTCATAACTATAACCTTTGTAGGATGACAAATACAAGGATGTTCCACTTCAATAACTGAGTTCTTTTCCATTGTTTCTTGCAAAATTTTAAATTTTCCCAGAATTTTGATCATGCCTATAAAAACAAATCTATGTTCAACCAACAGGGCCTCTTCATTCACACTTTTAACACCCAAGGGGTAATAGTTTCAAAAGACTAAAATGCTATTCTTCTCTAAGTGTTATCTATATCGCAGTGAGTGTTGTCTAAAGATTTGGTAGAAGCCTTCACTGGAGGGATTTCAAGTATGGAAACAGATGAAGGAGGAAATATCTGGAGTGGTGGATCCTGCCAGGTAAGTAGAGGCCAGCTCTGACTTTCATTCTATTTCTCTTTTTTCCTTCGTTTCACCTTATGCCCAAAAGTTTGTATAAGTAGACCTTTTCTTGTGATAAAAACAATGTTTAATTTTGGACCTAATAACACTTCAGAATAAATGCAGGGAGTTCCCTGGCGGTTCAGTAGTTAGAACTCCAAGCTCTCACTGCCAAGGGCCTGTGTTTGATCCTGCTCAGGGAACTAAAATCCCACAAGTGACACAGTGCAGACAAAAAGCAAAGAAGAATCCAAGTTTTTACAGAAGTCAGAATTTGGGAGAGCATGTTTTCCAAATATGCTTACATAGGCATTACTTTTTCATTCATCAGTTCAGGGCTAACCTTGTTGTGGATGTTTGAAAAGATGGCCACAAATGCTCTGACACTCCTCCCATAAATCGGCAGGGTCTAATTCCCCCCTTCTGCCTTGAACCTGGGCTAGCCTTATTTGGAAGAAATAGAATTTAGGAGAAGTGATGCTATGTGACTTCCAAGGCCTGGCAGCTTCTGCTTAGTTCTCTCTGAATACCTGCTCTCTGGATAGCTCTCTCTTGGGACCCAGCCACCATGCTCTGAGAATCCCAGGACAAATGCAGAGGACAGGTGTAGGTACTCCGGTGGACAACCCAAACTGCATTCCTACCTGACAGCCAGGATCAGCTGCCAGGCTTGTGTAAGCCATCATGGATGTCCAGTGCAGCTGAGATTCTGATGACTGTAGGCACAGCGGACACTTGACTGCAACTGTGTGAGATACCCCAGTGAGAACTGCTCAGCTGCAACTTCCCTGAATGTCTGACCCATATAGTGGTGAGCAAGGCTAAATTTTAGTATATATAAAATTACCCTGAATTTGGGGGTAATTTGTTATACAGCAGTAGATAGCTAAGCAAAGGAAAATAACAGAATATGAAACTATATAGCAACAGAAATTGTCAAGCAAGAAAATAAAATTAAGATAATTTAGCCATGAAATGGCCCATTTGTTTTTGTTTTTGTTTTTTTTTCCCATTTAAACATGAGCATTTATAAGTTAAGAGATGTGTGTTTTCATGTTGCTCAGAGCAGAAAGACATAGATTCAGAAATGTAATTTTAACAATTAAAACTATAGATGTTTTCATGTAATCAAAATATATTGTCAGATACTGTACTAGACATCAGCACAAATTCTGTCCTCAAGGAACAAACAGTCTAGTGGGATACATGGCATGTTAAAAAACATTTCAATGAGTTTCATGTGCATAAAATCCTAACAATATTTCCAGGCACATCCTAAGTGTCATGTACCTGCAAACAAAGTAAATAAACATACATTCGCTTATTTATTCGACAAATACTTATTTATCATCTTCTCCATGGCAGGCCCCACGTGAGGTGCTCAACATTCAGAAAACTCAACATTCAGAAAACTAAGATCATGGCAGCTGATCACATCACTTCATGGCAAATGGATGGGGAAAGAGTGACAGACTTCTTTTTTGGGGGGCCTCCAAAATCACTGCAGATGGTGACTGCAGCCATGAAATTAAAGATGCTTGATTCTTGGAAGAAAGTTATGACCAATCTAGACAGCGTATTAAAAAGCAGAGACATTACTTTCCCAACAAAGGTCCGTCTAGTCAAAGCTACGGTTTTTCCACTAGTCAAGTATGGATGTGAGAGTTGGACTGTAAAGAAAGCTGAGCCCCGAAGAATTGATGCTTTTGAACTGTGGTGTTGGAGAGGACTCTTGAGAGTCCCTTGGACTGCAAGGAGATCCAACCAGTTCATCCTAAAGAAAATCAGTCCTGAATATGCAGTCCTGAATAAGGACTGATGCTGAAGCTGAAACTCCAATACTTTGGCCACCTGATGCAAAGAACTGACTCATTGGAAAAGACCCTGATGCTGGGAATGATTGAAGGTGGGAGGAGAAGCGGGCAACAGAGGATGAGATGGTTGGACTGCATCACTGGCTCGATGGACAGGAGTTTGAGTAAATTCTGGGAGTTGGTGATGGACAGGGAGGCCTGGCATGCTGCAGCGCATAGGGTCACAAAGAGTCGAACTTGACTGAGCTACTGTACTTAACCGAACATGGTGGGACCCGTGTGAAGTGCTAGAGAAAGAGTGCTGAATAAAGAGTTTACATTCAGAGGAGAGGACAGATACTGAACATTCAACAAGCACGGGTTTCCTGGAAGCATTCCTGGGATGCTTGGGAAGCCAGAGAAGGCTGCTGATCCCAGGAAAGCTAAACAAAGGCTAAGCTAGACCAGGCCAAGGCTAGAGAGATTTGGCAGCATGTCTGACAGCCAAATAACAAGAAGAGAAAAGTAGTTTACCCCAGACCCAAATGGAAATCTAATACGTAAAGTCAAATTTGGGAGAGGCCTGAAGGCCAGTGAGGCAATCAAGATCTGTTCCACAAATTCCACACTGGATCAGAAGGAAAGTCCAAGTGCAGAGACAAGCACTGGACTGCATGCATTGGACCACACATGAGAGCTCAAGAAGACAATGTTGTTGGAATAGAAGACTGGGAGCAGTGCTCAAGCCTCTGGTACTTTGGCACTAGAAATAGAGTAGAACACCCATTGCACAAACAGGTCTGGACCAAGATATGTTGCAGCTGAGGCAAACTAAGAATTAGATATGTGCTTCTGATGCTGTCCTTCCAATATTAATGCAGCCTTTTCTTACTGAGGGAGGAGAACTGGCACCAGGTTGATTTTTGTCATTTCTACTGTCTACTTCGCTAAAGTAGGACTGATTTGTAAGTTGATGGTTACAGAAATGTCACATGTGTAGATCTGAGTTAAATAGTACCATATTTCTGATTTCCATTGGAAATGGTATAACCTTTACAGATTGGTGCTCAGAGCAATTATGCACTTAGTCTGTCTTTTAACTTGGCTCTGAGTCTGAAGGATCCCAGAATACGAGTGTCTGCTAATTGCCCTGGTGTGAATGGCCAAGGGCTGGTGTGTGTGTATGTGTATGTGCATATAAATAAAAGTGTATCTGTGTGTGATTGTTTGTATGTATGTGTGTGTGTGTATGGGCATGCATGTGTCCCTCCTCCTGAACAAGGTGGATTCTACCAGGGTTAGAAATATGTCAGTAGTATTGAATCATCTAAATTTTATCACTTGCGAGTTTAGAACTCACCACTTTTTATATAGACTTTTCCCTTTTTCTTCAAACCCCAGAGCTTGGATTCAGGAGTCTGCAAACATGGAGTCCACCCAAAGATGGGCACAATAAAGGATAAACATGGTAGAGACCGAGTAGATGCTGAAGAGATCAAGAAGAGATGGAAAGAATACACGGAAGAACTGTATAAAAAAGATCTTAATGAACCGGATCACTACAATGGTGTGGTTAGTCACCCAAACCCAGACATTCTGGAGTGTGAAGCCAAGTGGGCCTTAAGAAGCACTGCTGTTAAAGCTAGTGGATGCGATGGAATTCCAAAAGAACTATTCAAATCTCTAAAGGAGGATGCCATCAAAATGTTGCATTCATTATGTCAACAAATCTGGAAGACCCAGCAGTGGCCACCGGACTGGAAAAGGTCAATCCTCACCCCAATTCCCAAGAAAGGTGGTACTAAAGAATGTTCTAACCACCAGACAATTGCACTCATTTCCCATGCTAGTAAGGTCATGCTTAAAATGTTAAATACTAGGCTTCAGAATTCGGTGAATCAAGAACTTCCAGATGTCCACACTGGGTTTAGAAAAAGAAGAGGAACTAGAGATCAAATTGCCAACAGTTGCTGGAGTATAGAAAATGCAAGGGAATTTCAGGAAAACAGCTATCTCTGTTTCATCGACTACATGAAAGCCTTTGACTGTATAGATCATGACAAACTGTGGAAAGCTCTTAGAGAGATGGGAATACCAGACCATCTTACCTGTCTCTTGAGAAACCTGTATGCAGGTCAAGAAGCAACAGTTAAAACCCTGTATGGAACAACTGATTGGTTTAAGATTGAGAAAGGAGTATGACAGGGCTGTCTGCTGTCACTCTGTCTAACCTATATGCACAGCACATCAGGAGAAATGCCAGGCTGGATGAGTTGCAAGTCTGAATCAAGATAGGCAGGAGAAACATCAACAGCCTCAGATATGCAGATGATATCACTCTAATGGCAGAAAGCAAAGAGGAACTAAAGAGCCTCTTGATGAGGGTGAGGGAGGATAGTGAAAGAGCGGGCTTAAAACTAAATATTCAAAACACTAAGGTCATGCCTTCCAGAGGATTACTGCATGGCCAATAGAGGGGGAAAAGGTGGAAGTAGTGACAGATTTCCTCTTCTTGGGCTCCAAAATCACTACAGATAGTGACTGCAGCCATGAATTCAGAAGACAGTTGCTTCTTGGCAGGAAAGCAATGACAAACCTAGACAGTGTGTTGAAAAGCAGAGACATTACTCTCCCAACAGTGGTCCATATAGTCAAGGCTATGGTCTTCCCAGTCATCATGTATGGTTGTGAGATCGGAACACCAAACAATTAATGCCTTCAAACTGTGGTGCTGGAGAAGACTCCTGAATGTCCCTTGGACCACAAGGGGTCGAACCAGTCAATATTTTTTTTTTTTTATTTTGCAATATTGTATTGGTTTTGCCATACATCAACATGAATCCGCCACGGGTGTACACGTGTTTCCCATCCTGAACCCCCTCCCACCTCCCTCCCCATACCATCCCTCTGGGTCATCCCAGTGCACCAGCCCCAAGCATCCTGTATCACACATTGAACCTGGACTGGCAATTCATTTCACATATGATATTATACATGTTTCAATGCCATTCTCCCAAATCATCCCACCCTCGCACTCTCCCGCAGAGTCCAAAAGACTGTTCTATACATCTGTGTCTCTTTTGCTGTCTTGCATACAGGGTTATCATTACCATCTTTCTAAATTCCATATATATGTGTTGGTATACTATATCCTAACCAGTCAATCTTAAGGGAGATTAAGCCTGAATATTCACTGGAAGGATTGATGCTGAAGCTGAAGCTCCAGTATTTTGGTCATCTGATGCAAACAGAAAACTCATTGGAAAAGTCCCTGATGCTGGGAAAGATCGAGGGCAGGAGAAGAGGGTGTCAGAGGATGAGATGGCTGAACGGCATCACTGATGCAATGAACATGAACTTGGGCAAACTCCGGAAGATGGTGAGGCACAGGGAGGCCTGGCGTGCTGCAGTCCATGGGGTCACAAAGAGTGGGATATGACTGGGCAACTGAACTACAAACATGGTAAAGCCATGCCTGTGATCCTTAAAGGCTGTAAGACCCCGGGCATGTTCTCAACCCCATTAAGTGGTAGTTTCCTGAGCTTTAAAATGGGGATAATAATATTTTGCTCCTAAGATTGTTGTGAAGAAAAAACAGCATACTGAAAATATTGAATGTGATTCCTGGATCATCATAAGCACTAAGTAGAAGCTCTTATGGTTAGAATTGTGGGTACTAAACAAGGGCTACAAACATCTAGATACCACCCAAACTAGGGTTTATACTCATTTCCCAACATTACAGCGTGCCTTATAAATAGTTAAAATACTAAACAAACTGTAGATATAACTAAAGCAACCCACTTAAAATGGTTCATCACTTGCTACTTTACAATGTTCTCTAAAACTAGTCAATTATCTTCTGGACAAACAGATGGCCTTTCCTCATCTTAATATACGTAGAATGATTTTGTGAACACAAGCTGATCTGTCTTAAAAATCTAAGCATTCTTTTATCTCTACATAAATTAGTAATTCAAAACAAAATTTTTAAAGAACAAACTTCCATTTTGCTAAAAACGAGAGTCCATTAACGGATGCCTTTAAACTTAGCAAGCTCTCCAGCCATCTTATCGGTGGGTTTTTGTTGTCTCCCTCAAATGCACACTGATGGCCAGGCCTCAGCAGCATCAGATGCAATGAGATGCAGCTAGCCAACAGTCCAGGACCACCTTCTTCCTGGGCTAGATTTTAACACTTCTATGCTGCTGCTGCTAAGTCACTTCAGTCGTGTCTGACTCTGTGCGACCCCATAGACAGTAGCCCACCAGGCTCCCCCGTCCCTGGGATTCTCCAGGCAAGAACACTGGGGTGGGTTGCCACTTCCTTCTCCAGTGCAGGAAAGTGAAAAATGAAAGTGAACTCGCTCAGTCATGTCCGACTCTTAGCGACGCCATGGATTGCAGCCCAGCAGGCTCCTCCGCCCATGGGATTTTCCAGGCAAGAGTACTGGAGTGGGGTGCCATTGCCTTCTCCATAACACTGCTATAGTGGACATTTAACCCATTAATTAATGATGAAAAAGGAAGGGATAAGAGTGCTATATTCTGACATCAATAGTTTCAAAGAGCCTAATGAGACTGTTTGGAAGGCATACTAGGATGCCTTCCAAAATTGATTAGCTCTACCATTGATGGGAGTAACTGAAGAAAACATTCAGCACAGTTTGATTCAACAGTTCTTTTCTGAACTGCCCATGAGTCCTGAAACTGAAGTTCATCTGGAGTTTATTTATACCATGTTTACAGAGATCCTGAACCATGAAAAAGAGCAGCTCCTTATCACCGACTGCTCCATCTGTTCATCTATTCATCCATCACTCTATCCATCCATTCATCCATTACCCAGCTGCCCCACAAATACTTACTGAATGCTTTTCCTCTCATGGAGCTTACCAAGAATGATGAGATATAATATGGAGCTATTATTCTAGAAATAACAATAAATAAAATAAATGAGGGGTGAAGGAATACAGTGCAGTATATGTGTGCAAATTTAAATAGGAGAGAAGGGATGGTCTCAGTAAGTAGGCAATATTTGGGCAACAACCTGAAGGAGGTGAGGAAATAAACCATGCATATGTCTGAAAGAAGAATGTTCCATATAGAGAAACAGCATGTGCAAAGCTGAGTGTGTACTTTGTGAGATGGAGAAATACCAAGGAGGCCTAACATAGCACAATTCCACTGGTCGATGAGACCAGAAAGCCCTGGTATTTTCCCACACTGTGTTATCCTGGGTTCCCTGGAAAACAGAGCCTGAAGAAAGGTTTAAATGCTAAAGCTTTCGTGGGAGGTATAATCCATGGCAGCTAAAGTGAGGAGAAAAGAGGGAGATTCAAATACAAGGTGAGGGGCTTCCCTGGTGGTCCAGTGGCTAAGACTCCACACTCCCAAAGCAGGGGGCCTGGGTTCAGCCCCTGGTCTGGGAACTAGATCCTGCATGCCGCAAAGAAGAGTTCACACGCCACAACTAAAGATCCCACGAGCCACAAAGAAGATTCCGAGCAGCCAAATAAATGAATCAATATTCAAATATAAGATGATGTCCTGTGATACTGGTCACTGCTTCCCAACAAACTTTCCATCAAACACTATGAGAGAAACTGCTGATTCTCTCAGGTGTCTCCACCTGGTACCAAGATGAAAAGAAAGAACTGTGCCCCATTACAGCCCATCAGAGAGGGAACGCATAGGGAACTTAGCTGCTGACTCTCTGCTGTCTCCTGTCTCTACACTGATCAGAGTTTGTCCCATCGACATTAACTTCCTTGCACTTCTACAAAGAAAATCATAAGACCTGTGCACTTTATTCTGTGTAAAAATAAAGATAAATTTCTCTTGAATACTAACAAACGACAAATAGTCTGTTGCTTCAGCCTAGGTCCCAAAGAGAAGATGATGTGTGGCAGGACTAGTGAAATAAACCTTTGTTGATATACGCCACTGAAATTTTAGAGTCAATTTTTGTTGCAGCATAACCTAGCATATCCTGATTGACACAAGGATTCACTGCCCCATTAGCACATTAATGACATGAGGTTTTCAGTAAAGACATCTACTTAATGTTATTTAATCCAGTATTCTCAAACTGTTTTCATTAGTGAATATTCTTTCCACAGAGCACCTTAATATAATGGAAGTAGTTTGACAAAACACCATCTGTATAATCTTCTGCAAGGACAGTGGGCAACACACCCTACTGTGCAATAATTAAAATATTCCCAGATCTTAGCAGTTTGGGTATGAATGATGTCACATTTTTATGCCCAAACTGGACTTCCCGGGTGACGTGGTGGAAAAGAATCCATCTGCCAATGCAGGTACACTGGTTCAATCCCTCCCTGTCCATATGCCCTGGAGCAACTAAGTCGGTGAACCACAACTACTCAGCCCAAGTGCCCTAGAACCAGTGCTCCGCAAGAGAAGCCACTGCAATGAGAAGCCCCAGTTCTCCCCAACTAGAGAAAGCCCCTGAGCAGCAACAAAAATCCAGCACAACAAAATATTAACTAAATAAAATTTACAAAACACACATTTATGCCCAAATTAAGGATTCCTAGCCCAAGACTACTGTTCTGCTGCATCCCACAGGCCAGCAAGGCCTCACTTGCCCAGTTTCACGAGCAAAGAAAGGGCCCTAAGTCAGCGACAGAGACGAAGACATCATGGTTTACCTGATGGAGGACCCTGCCTGTCTCCAGCAAGGTCCTGGAACAACATCCCATCGTGTGCAACGCTGGAGCAAGCAGGCAGGACGGACACGTTGGCAGGTTTCACTGCTGGTGGCTGGGGGAAACCAGGATTACCAATTGTATGGGAATTGACCTCAGGTGATCCCTGCCAGGCAGATGCCCTGGAGAAGGAAATGGCTACGCTCGTCTGGAGAATGCCTAGCAGGCTACAGTCAAAGACTGGGACATGGCTGAACATGCATGCGTGCAGTAACGCAGGCACCCACGCACACAGGGGCCCATGCACGCACGCGCTCAGGCACCCGCTTACGCACGCAGGAGGCCAAGCACGCAGCCATGCACCCACACACGCAAGCACATAGGTACCCACGCACCCATGCACGCGATCAGGCACTCGCACATGCTCGCGGACGACCTTGCAAGTACGCATGCGCACAACACACGCGCACACAAGCGCCCACGCATCATCACATAAGAACCCATGCTCGTGGCACCCAAGTCTACCGTTGCGTGGCAACGGCTGATCGCGGAAAGCAGTTGAGGGGCCGACTCCTCATCAGCCGTTTGCTAAGCTATAGGTAGCTGGGCCGTGGGGCAAGGAGGTGGGAAGGTTTGTCCTGTGAGTAGGGTGTAGGTGGAGTAGGCACTAGTCAGACCAGGGAGAGACAGAGAGCAAGAACACAGCCATTTTGAGTGGCTTGCTCTTCCAACTTCCATTAGAAATTCCTCGATGCCCCTGGGACTTCACAGGGCAAGTATCTTACAGGTAGTTAGGAAAACGCTTGTCCATGTTCTTCTGAGCTGTGTTTGTTTCACGTACCTATTGGTACTTCGTGGTTGCAAGGTAGGCACCTATTTCTCTTTCTCTTCTATGACTTGCCATTCTCCAGCACTCACTTTAAGGTCCTATAGCCCCAGTGCTATGTTATGGTCTCAGAAAGAGTCGGTCTGGGGAACATAACCCTTCTTGCCCTTTTTTACTTTATCTTGAGAAATTTTCTTTTCATGTTGTATCTCCTCTGCAAAATAATCACCTAACCCCTTCTTGGGCCCAACATGTCAGAACCTCTGATGAACAGAGCACCTTCAGCCATTAGGCACTGACCCCTCCCTCTAGGGGGCCCCAGAACTCTCATCAGATCAGGCACAGGGCAGACACCAGGTTAAGAATTTGTCTTCCGTCACCCCTCTATCCAGAGATCTTTCCTCTTTTGCCTCTCAGATGAAAGGGACCTTAAATCAACTCGGGTAAGGCCAGGACGGGCTTCCCTTATGGCTCAGTGGTAAAGAACCTGCCTGCCAATGCAGGAGATGTGAGAGACACAGGTTCAATCCCTGGCTTCGAAAGATCTCCTGGAGAAGGAAATGGTAACCCACTCCAGTATTCTTGCCTGGGAAATTCCATAGGCAGAGGAGCATGGCCGGCTACAGTCCATGGGGTCTCAGAGTCGGACACTTCTCCTCCTCCCTTCCTCCCTCATCACTTCTCACCAGAAGTCTGTCTTTCCCACAAGGGCTTAGTGGGACTAAGGGTAAATCCAGCATGGCTTCTGTGGTGGGAGGGGTGATGAGGAGAGGGAGGGGGGAATAAATCTGATCCTGAAAATAGATTGAAATTTAAAATGCAACTGGAAATAAGACCTGGAGCAAAGTCACTAAATGATTGATGAGTAAACTTAGTAACTAAGTCAACCTACTTTCTTTGCATACAACTTTCCCCCTGAGAATAATCAGCAGAATTCTAAGAAAAGTATTTGCCAAAGTTATCTTATATTTAGTTATCCATAATTCTGTGCAGTGCACAGAGGAAGAAAAAGAAAACCTGGTAAGATGGCCAGGTTCAAGTCTTGCCTGATAACAGAGGTGAATTTTGTGGCTGTTTTGATTATAATTTTTGAGCTAGAAATCAATAGTTCTTCCCTGTAGAACTTACCAGAAAGAACTTGGCTGACAGCATGTATAGTGATGAAAGTTTTTTGTAGGCATACTTTTTAGGCAAAAAGAAAGTAGTGCTTTCACTGGTAAAGCATTGCCTTTGTGACAGTTAATGAAGTCTTTCTCTCCAAGGCAGAAGCGGGATAAACAGGCCATGGTGGATTGGGCTCTACCCCTCAAATATAAAGGGGTGGCTGATGAGTTGCTTACACAGGTGAGCAGGAGTAGTGAGAATTCCTACTGTGAGCTGGTCCACCTGCTTCCAGTGAGGACTCTCTCCTCAGAGGGGATTGCCCTTAGGCAGAGTGTCATGTGGAGTCAGTCACTTCTTAGCGGAGACCTCAGATTCCTCATTCTTGAAGATTTCTACAAAAGAAAGCTATTTCCACACCCTCGTGAGTGCTCCAGGAGATGCAAACGGAGTGAGCCAGGGACCCTTTGTTTTGATACCTCCTACCAACCATAGCTTCACACAACTCTCATTAGTTACCCTGCCTTTGAACTCCTGTCTGGAGGCAGGCACACTGAACCCGTTCCAGATACCTGACCCAGTTGATCATTTCCTCTTATTGTTAGTAAATCATCAGGTTGGCATTTGTGATAAAAAGCAGGAAAGTGGGGGAAGAACTAGAGATAGTAGACACTTACTCTTTGATTGCCTGGAATGACTGCTTTCCTTAAATATGCATTGTTTATTTGAAAATATTCAATGAAATCTCCTAGGTAATATTTGATCACAGGTAAAGCGTCTGCCTGCAATGCGGGAGACCTGGGTTCGATTCCTGGGTTGGGAAGATCCCCTGGAGAAGGAAATGGCAATCCACTCCAGCACTCTTGCCTGGAAAATCCCATGGACTGAGGAGCTTGGTGCAGGCTACTATCCATGGGGTCGCAAAGAGTCGGGCACAACTGAGCGACTTCACTTTCACTTTCACTTTCAGTACCCTTGCAAATTTTTTATTGATAAATAGTGTACATACAGAAAAGTGCATGTAACCTAAATGTAAAGCTCACTGAACTTTCAGAACTTGAAACATGCTGTGGCCAATAACCAGATCAATAGAGAGGACTTGGGATTTCCCTAGCAGTCCAGTGGTTAGGACTCCGTGTTTCTACTGCAGGGGGCATGGTTTCAATCTCTGGTCTGGGAACTAGATCCCACAAGCCACATAGCGCAAGTAAGTAAATAAATCTTTACCCACAACCCCAGAAGCCCCCTCCCCCAAATACTCATTCCAGACACAGCTTCTCCCCCTTGGGGTAACCAATAGCCTGACCCCTAATAGCAGAGATTCCTTTTGCCTGCCTCTGTACTCTATACAGTAGAAACTTATAGCCTGCTCTCTTTTTTCTTGACTTCTCTGAGTCCGCATTCTGTTTGTGAGAGCCTTCCTTATTACTCTGTGTAGTGATACATTGTTTCTTCTCATTGCTGCACAGCAATATAAATACACTAGAATGTGTTTATCTGCTTTCCTGTTGATGGACCTTTGGGTAGTTTCCAGTTCAGTGCTGTTACAAACACCCAAATTCATGTCCTTTTATCAACACACGTATGCACTGCTTTGGGATATGTACCCAGGAATTACTGGGTCATAGGGTAAGCAGGTGTTCAGCTTTAGTAGGTATCAACTGTTAGCAAACAGTTTCTTTGTGGTTGTACCAGTTTGCACTTCCACTAGCAGTGATGAGACTACTGGTTGCTCTACAGCCTCTCCTAAAATGTACTCAGATCACTTCCCTACCTACTAAGGGATGTGGTATCGCTGCTGCTGCTGCTGCTGCTGCTGCTGCTGCTAAGTCGCTTCAAGACACAGAAGCCCACTTGGCTCCCCCGTCCCTGGGATTCTCCAGGCAAGAACACTGGAGTGGGTTGCCATTTCTTTCTCCAATGCATGAAAGTGAAAAGTGAAACGAAAGTCGCTCAGTCGTGTCCTACTCTTAGCAACCCCATGGACTGCAGCCTACCAGGCTCCTCCGTCCATGGGATTTTCCAGGCAAGAATACTGGAGTGGGGTGCCATTGCCTTCTCCGTGGTATTTCTAGTGGCTCAAAATCCAGATTCTTGAACTAGACTTTCTGGGTTCAAATTCCTGCTTCATCCTTTAATAGGTGTGTGACCTTAGACACCTTACTTAATTTTTCTGTGCCTCAGTTTTTTTCTTCTGTAAAATGAGGACAATAACTAGATCATCTACCTCATAGAGTTAAGGATTAAATGAGTTAATGCATGTAGAACACTAAGGATAGTGGCTGGCACATAGACAATACTCCATAAATCTTAGATATTACTTTCACTCAAATGCATCGAAAAAAAAATCAGTTGCCACCAGTGCAGTAAGAGAGTTGCGTATCTTACTGTAAAAGAAATAGAAAGTTTCCCACATATCCTGGGAGGCAGTCAGATAAGTGCCACAAGGGGTCTCTGTATGCAGGAGCAAGATAGCATGCATGTCTCCATCTCGGGCTATGCCAGTCACAGGTAATCCTTGGGAACTTGTAGGTGCAAATTAAACTAGAATGTCAGTGCTCCAAAATATTCATAGGAGAGTAGGAACCATGTATACAATCACTATAAATGACAATCTGGGCTTTGTTTATTTGGCCCATGAAGCCACTGACATCTCTCCTCTTTAAGTTAGCAAATAACAGTTTTAGTGAATTCTTTACAAACTCTATAAACTTTTACAGTCTAGCCCTTGGAAAACTCCACTTTAGGAATTAACATAGATGTGGATTTCATTAAATAACTATACATTCAGTAAATATTCCACGGAGGAAAGAGAAATGGTAAAGAATGATGATAGGAGAGTAGGTAGGAAGTTCAAAGACATGCAAAGCTGACACTCCAGTCTCCATGAGTGAGTCATTGGCTGGAATTGGCTTTTAATGTTAAATATCAGCAAATCAGCAAATACATTTTCCGTGTCCATCTTCTAGCTTTTGTTGTTGTTGTTGAGTCGCTCCGTCGTCTCTCTTTGCAACCCTGTGGACTGCAGCCCACCAGGCTCCTCTGTCCATGGGATTCTCCAGCCAAGAATACTGGGGTGGGTTGCCATGCCCTCCAGGGGATCTTCCCCACCCAGGGATGGAACCCACATCTCCTGCATTAGCAGGTGGATTCTTTACCACTGAGCCACCAGGGAAGCCCATCTTCTATTACAGCTTGCACTGTGTTTAGCTGCTCAGTTGTGTCCAGCTCTTTGCGACCCAATGGACTGCAGCCTACCAGGCTCCTCTGTCCATGGGATTTTCCGGGCAAGAGTACTGGAGTGGGTTGCCATTGCCTTCTCCACCAGTGTAGCTTAGTGGGTCACAACTCTGGCTGCCTATTAGACTCACCTGGGGGGACTTCCCTGGTGGTCCAATGGTTGGGACTCTAAGCTTCCACTGTAGACGGGGGTGGGTGAGTGACCAGTGTTTGTCCCCTGATCTGGGAACTAGTATCCCACACACTACTCAGTGTGGTCAAAGAAAATAAAATTACCTGGAGAACTTTAAAAAATTCACATTTCCCCCACCAAAAAAAAATGTTCAGCTTCTCACCCAGAAATGTTGATTATGTTTGTTTGTCAGCAGGGCCCAGAACTTTTTTCTTTCTCAAGGTCTCCAAGTGGTTCTAATGGGCAGCCAGAGACGGGAAATATTTCCTTCTCAGTGTCACTGCAACAATCCTGGCAGTGCTTTCTGAATGGTTGTCTCTTGCAGTGGGGTCACAGGGAGGATCCTGCGTAGTTTCTGTGGAGTCTGTCTGGTTTAGTCAAGAAAAGTTCAAAACACTGGCTCAACTGGTTTTTATCTGGTACATTTTCTCTCCTACCTATAACCTCAGAATATTCCAATCTATTTTAAGCCCTCCTGTGGTTTCTAAAGCACAATACTTTCCGAACTGAAGACTTACCATTTCAAATCTCATGGGCTATGATTCAATCCAGAGCAGAGCTAAACAGAACTTAAGTATCCCAATTAGGAATTGGATTGAAAAAAGACCCGGGAAAGTGCCCTTCATAAAAGAGTGAAATTGTGCTTTATGTGGTGGTGTTGCTATCACCTGTGGTTTCAACTGCAGGAAAAATAGGAAAAAGCCATGGAACAATCATTGTATTGGGTCGGCCAAAAAGTTCATTCTGGTTTTTCCATGAAATGTCACCCAAAATGAAACCCAAATGAACTTTTTGGCCAATGCAATATTTGAACATGGGTACATGTGAATTTGAGTTTCTGGCTCAGCCACTTGTTAGCTATGAGTCCTTGCCTTCTCTGAGCAGATGTTTCATGAAAGATGGAAGCATTAGCAGATCTCAGAAGGAAATTTTGTAGATTTAAAGGAGCTAATGTTAGCGGTGCTTGGCAAAGAGTGAGTCTCAAGTAAATGGCTGTTACCCTCATGTGTTATTCCTCTAAAGCTATGATGCTTCTGCATAGCAAACACCCCACCCCTAAATCTTACTGGTTGTCTAAGATACCACTGATGTTCTTACTCATGTGTCTGTGGGTCACTTATGGCAGCTCTGCTTAAGGCTATGAATCAGACTGAGGTCTGTTCATATGTGTCTCATTTTGCAGTCAGCAGCTTCCTGGGGTATGCACTTCTCATGGCAGATGACAGAAATACAAGAAGACCTTGGCAGAAATTTGCAATGCCCTTTAATATCTCAGTGCAGAACTCATTAATGATCACTTGTGCCTATTTTCCCTTAGCCCGAGCAAGTCATATGGCGAATTTCAAGGACAATGGGATGGAGAAGTGTAATCTACCTAGTGAAACTATGGCACAATACAGAGAATAGAAGGAAAAATTATGAACAAATAATACATTCTTCCACACTTCCCTTCTGCAGAGCGTCAACAGAGTAGAAAAGAAGGGTGGGTAAGGAGGGAAGAAATAAATAGTTGGATCCCGTAGGAACTCTACCTTGTGCCTCATTTGTAAGCACTTGTCTGGCCTCCTTTGTAGAACTGCTCCAGCATTCCTTGCAGGCACAGAAAAGCAATTCTGTGGGCGTGGCAGCCTTCTGGATCCTCCCCCACTCCAGGTATTTGTGATGAGGGACACATTTCTCAGAGACAGTCTAGAATTCACCAGAAGCCTTCTTAAATTCTGCTTGCAAGAACACATCTAATTTTATTTAGGAAGACAAACAGAAGCAAGAGCTGGTGAAATTCAGCAAAAACAGACTATACTATATGCCAGTTGTCAAAATAACCAGATCTTTGTCTAAATTCAACCCCTTCTCTTTACCCTTTCAACAACTTTTTAATGTATGGGCGCTGTCTCTTATGATTTGCTCCAAATGACATCATCTCTTCTCCAGTATATAATAAAGTGTCCGCCTCTTTGCGACCCTGTGGACTGAAGCCCACCAGACTCCTCCGTCCATGGGATTCTCCAGTCAGGAGTAATGGAGTGGGTTGCCATTTCCTTCTCCAGGGGATCTTCCTGACCCAGGGGCCAAACCTGGATCTCCAGCACTGCAGGCAGACCCTTTAACCTCTGAGTCACCAGGGAAGCGCAATATTTCTTTGAGCCCCTTTTTTGGGTGGGGGGTGGGGGAGGCAAGAATACTGGAGTGGGTTGCCATTCCCTTCTCCAGGAGATCTTCCCGACCCAGGGATTGAACCCGGGTCTCCCGCATTGTAGGCAGACGCTTTACCGTCTGAACCACCAGGGAAGTCTTGAGTGTGCTATAGCTGAACATAAAATAGACACATCTGTTCAGCTGCCTGGTGATTTTACTTGTAGTATCCAGCAAATTGAGCTATTACAGTGCTCCTGCAGTAAAAGGTCTCATTGTAACCTGATTCTATTTTCTTTTATTGAGAATCAGTTTTGTGTTTCGTTCACAGCTATTCATAACTAAACTTTGAGTTTCTCCACCAGTCTTGATGCCTGTTTCTAAAACAAATACTGTGCCTTAAAATTGGCCTACACAGATATTTTGCTTAATTGAAGAGTGAAAGATTTTTACCCCAATTTATTCATTTTTGTTTCTATATTTTTTAATGTATCTGACATGTGTGATATTATGAGTATATACACCATAACTCTCCCCACAATCCTCAGGCATGTCACATCTTCAGACTTCTACTAATGTGCTTGGCATATTTCCAGGCCAAGGTGAAATCTGAATTTGCATACTCAAGACTTCCCAGAAACTCTCAGCTGCTCTGATGTCCTCACTTCTTTACCCGCACCTCTGTATCACTCTGGGTATCATTGGGTCCATGAAGTTATCTGCATTTGATTAACTGAGTGGAAGCAGAGATAGGCCTCTGAAGGAGGATCTCAAATACATGAAGTTCACCTCTATTCTTTGTATTTCAGATGCATGATATTTGTAAGTCACTTATTTCTAGTTGCACATCTGATAGAAGCTTTGCTTCCTCCATATACACAAACACGTTGTCACATATTATATCGTGATGATAGAAATAATTGCAAAGGTAAAGTAAATGATGGCAGTGGTTACATTGTAAACAACTTAGAACAGGTCTTTGTTATGAGAGAATATGTAAGGAAAGGGTTTATTGAAGTATGAGAGAGAGTCGTATCAAAATCAGGGCGACCATTCCTAGTAAGAAGACCAGGTATGTATGCCCAAAGGCATAAGTGGTTTCAACGTATTCATACTGAGGATAATTTTGGGGCGTAGGAATGAAAAAGCAGGATAGATGGTGAATCATACAAGTATCTTTGTAGAAAATGTCTCAGATCATCCTTTCGTTTGGTAAAATTAAATAATAGAAATCATTACACACATAAAGATGGAATTTGTCATGTGATATGAATGAGTAAAGTACTTAAAATTATCACAAAATGTTCTTTTCACCAGGCCATCAAGCTCTTTCCCTTGTTTTTTCACATTTTCTTTTGTGTCCTTCAGTAACTGGGTTTTGGACTGTACTTGATTTATATCCTGTTAGTATCATGTACAGAGAAGGCAATGGCACCCCACTCCAGTACTCTTGCCTGGAGAATCCCAGGGACGGAGGAGCCTGGTAGGCTGCAGTCCATGGGGTCACGAAGGGTCAGACACGACTGAGCAACTTCACTTTCACTTTTCACTTGCATGCATTGGAGAAGGAAATGGCAATCCACTCCAGTGTTTTAGCCTGGAGAATCCCGGGGATGGCAAAGCCTGGTGGGCTGCCGTCTATGGGGTCGCACAGAGTCGGACACGACTGAAGCGACTTAGCAGCAGTAGCATTCATTTTTGTAAAGGCCACTGCTTGAAGGACTCTGGACTTGTGTGTGCAATTGTGACTGCAATAAATAGGGCACAATTCCTAGCATATATGATAGGCTCCAGATCAATATTTGTTGAATGAATGGAAAAAAATAGTGGCTTTAGACTGAATTATGGTGGCAAATTTGCACATGCACACACACACACACACACACTCTTTTTTTTTTTACCATTATGGGGATGAACTGGAATACTTTAAGATGTAAAGCTTAGTTCTGGAGAAGGGAATGGTAACCCACTCCAATATTCTTGCCTGGAAAATGGAACGAGGAGCCTGGAGGGCTATAGTCCATGGGCTTGCAAAGAGTTGGACACAACTGAGTGACTGAGCGCCTCACTAAACTGGGGGTAGGGGTGCAGAAAAAAGATAAAAACCTTAGTTCTAAATAGGGATGCCTCTAATGATATTTGATTATTACGAACCCCACCCCCACCCCCATCCCCCATAGGGTTCTCTGAATCTGAACTGGAGCACCTTTCCCTGTCCTTGCAGTGAGCTGCAGACACTTGATCTCTCCAGTGGAAATTGACAACCTTTGCCGGCAGAAACCTGGTCTTATATCATCTTTGAAGTTCTCACTGCACCTAATTTAGGACATACCCATAGAGAAGGTACTATTAGTATCCCCATTTTCAGATGAGGAAACTGAGGTTAAGCAACTGAAGTCATTTTAAGTTAAAGTCAGATAGTTAGTGGTGAAGACAGTGCTAGTATCTGATCCCTGGCAGTGTGATGCCTGAGGCTCCTCTGCCTAGGGTAATGTATCAGAAAGGTAGCTGCTACCCTTTTTTTCCCCCCAAAAAAGTAAGGTAGTCAACTATGAAATTACAACTCAAAGAATAAGAGTAACAAAACAACTAAATGTTCTAGACCTGCCAAGACATTGGAGTAACTTAGAAATTATTAAACTGTATTATTTCTGTCCTGGGTATTTACTCAACAAGATCCTGGCAAATAAATCCAATTCAAGAGACAGATTCAGGGGAATCATTTGCTTTTCCCTCTCTGTAGACACTAGATCGTTCAAGTGAAAAGGAAGACCTAAAAGGAACCTGTTGTGTGAAATTAGAAGTATGGATCAAACAGAGTGTGGCCAGTCCTCTGGAATTGCCTGAAACTCTCCAGTGAGAAGCAAAGGGAATTTTTCTCTAGTATGGTGATCCTCTCACAGCTGATGCCCCATCCTCTCTCTTCCTTTCAGCCAGTTTGCTTCTTGAAGCTAGGCAGAACATCCTTAAAGAAATGGGCGTCCTCTGCCTCTCTACTTTCAATTATCAGTAGTTTGGGAAGCTTTGTGGAGTCTGTAGGACATGGGCCAATTAGGAGAGAAACAGAGGGATGGGGGCAGTGGTGAGGGAAGAGACATACAGACGGAGACAATGAGACATGGAGAGACACGAAATGACACTGAAAGTCCTTGAGAATGTACTGACTTTAGAAAGCCTTTTGAAAACCAATCACGAATTCAATATGATGAATTATCTTAAAGTAGCTTGTAGAGTGTTGCCTGAGAAGAACTGGAGGTCACTTCCAATGAAATAAATAAACCACAGCTAATGTGCTGATGTTTTAAAGAGAAAAGGCAATTGCTAAAAATGCCCATCCAATTTCCATGACTTACTACACTCAGAAACAAGGACTACGTTTATTGATCTGAAGTGGTTCAAACAGTATTTTCTTTGTTCAAACCAATTTAGCTGGAGGAAAAGTCAAGAGTTTGCCTTGTGTGGGGGCGGTGGGGGGGGGGGACTGTGGAGAGAAAGAGATTCTTTACATAAAAACCTGTTGTTTTTCTATCCTAGGGCCACTCACCTAAGAAGAATAACTGGGTTTCTATTCAAGCAAAGCAATTTTTGCCCCTAATCACTATTGGTTTAGCTCCAGGCCCTTGAGACTCAAAGCAGGTTTGGAATTAGCAATATCAGTACAATCTGGGCATACATTAGAAAGGTAGACTCTCTGGCCCCACCCCAGTCCTAACTGAATCATAATCTAGTTAATCATAATCATAATCATGAAACGATTCATATGCACATTAATGTTTGAGAAGTACTAGTCTAGACAAACATGGTTATTTAAACATTTGATAGACAAAAGAGATGGTTAAATAAAGGAGGAAATACTATCTGATAAAAGCACTTTTGTCCAAAGATTTGTTGGTGTTGATAAACTTGCTCCTATCCACTTAAGCCAGGTTTGAAGTAAAAACTTAATAGGCCCATTCTGAAATGACTTTTACCAGCTCCAGCGTCCTCATGGTTGACTGAGCTCCAACAATTGGTTGCTGACTTTGTTTGTGTCCCCAGGTGAGCAGAAATGAGTGAACAAGCAGAAAAGAGCAGTTCCGTGCGAGAGAGACCTGCACGTCAAAGTTCTCCTGAGAAACCAAGTGAGAAGGAACTGAAGCAAAAGAAACGGTTGGATCGGCAGTTAAAACGGTTGTCATTTCAAAATCCCGGGCCTCAGGTAGCCAACTTTAATCCTGAAATAAGGCAGCAGATAAAGAAAGGGCAAATGGCAAAGAAGAATGAGTTTGTTTCTGTAAAACGCGAAGGCAACAAGTATGACAAAAAGGGCAGGCTCACCTTCAATGAGGCTGACCTGTGTGACTGCCTTGATGAAGACTGCCTGGGTTGCTTCTACCCGTGCCCCAAGTGTAAGTCCACCAAGTGCGGGCCCATTTGCCGCTGCAACCGCCGCTGGGCCTATGACACCATAGTCAATGAGAATGGGGAGGTCATCAGCAAGATGCCATTCGACCTCTCCGAATAGGACCAGCCCTCCAGGCTGATCAATTTTCTCTGCTTTGCAGTTAAACCAGCCTCTTTCTCCTGGATGAATTTTAGGACTGGGGGAAGAAAGTTTTAAAAATATAGTTTAGACTAGTGTTCTCTGAAGCCATAGAACCCTGTGTAATGCACTGTCCTTTAACTTTCCTGCTGTGATGACTCAGATTCCTCCCCTGGTATCCAGCAACTCCATTGCTACTCTGCTCTCAGATTAAAAATCCCTTTCCTCTTTGCTGGTACCTTAGGAGATGGAGTTTTAGGATTTTTAGAATTCTGTAGCTGAGAGCTTGTCTTGACATAGAACATATGTTTATAATAGCTAGCTACCGTTAGGATCTTACACTTCATCAATTCTAAATCAGAATTGCTATTTGGATTGACTTGGCACTACATACTCATAGTCTCATTTTTTAGTGTTACTGTTTTAACAATACTAAAATGAAATTTGGTTTAAAAAAAAAAAAAAAAACCTTTAATAGGCCACGTGGCCCAACATATGAGCACAAAAGCAGAGATTCAATTTAAGTGATATCCAAAATGCCAACTGGAAGCAGACTTCAAAGGACAAATTTTAATCTAATTGTTACATAGAAATGATTTAAAAGCATTTTTTTTTTTTTTTGGTGGCTAAGATTACCAGCCACACAGAACTGGCCAAGGTGGTACAAAATTCCTAAGGCCTAAGTTGCATTTGGTCTTGGAGGTACAGGATTTAAGGCAATTCAGCTAGAGTTTCTGCTGACCTCAGTGAAGATACCATCTCAGAAGACTGACGTGGAACATCTGGGACAGGTTTGGCAGCTATTGTGCAAAACTGTTTTTAGGGAAAATCTCTATGAAAATGTTCACACCCACAGCGTCATCGGGAAAGTTTCTCTTCATTCATCTTTGATACCGAGTTTTATTCAAATGGTCTGTAAGGAGAAAATTGCTTTTTCCACTTTTCCATGTTTACTTCTCATGAACATTTAATTGCTTCTTTTGAAGCTTTGGATTCAGCACAAAGAGACTTTCCATTGAGCACATTTGTGCAGGCACTGGCTGAGGCTGCAGACTGTGGGCTATAAATAGACGGAAGGCCCCTATCTCCATCCCACCAAATGGCTATGTATGTTTACCCACTAGAAAAAATTCACCTGAGACCACTTTTGCCTCTGACTAACTCACCCAATATCTCTGTGTGGCAAATTCATGAATAAAAAGCATTTAATTTTCTTTACTTTGATTTTTGTGTGTGTCAGAAAGTGTGTGTGTTTTGGACCCAAGAGAAAAAAAAAAAAACTTTTCCACCCTTCCCTGAACCAAATACATGTTTTGTTGTTTGGCAAACACCAATCACTTTCCATCAGAAATTCCTGATAATAGTGATATTAGGTTGGCGCAAAAGTTTTGCCTCATCCGCCATATTCACCTGACTTCTTGGCAACCGCCCACCACTTCATCAAGCATCTTGACAACGTTTTGTGGGGGAAGGGCTTCCACAACCAGCAGGAGGCAGAAAATGCTTTCCAAGAATTTAATCAAATCCTGAAGCACAGATTTTTTAAAAATTATTCATTGATTTTTAAAATTTATTTTTTAATTGAAGAATAATTGCTTTACAGAATTTGTTGTTTTCTTTCAAACCTCAACATGAATCAGCCATAAGTATACATATGTCCCCTCCCTCTTGACCCTCCCTCTCATCTCCTTCCCAATCCCACCCCTCTAGGTTGGTACAGAGACCCTGTTTGAGATCCCTGAGATATACAGCAAACTCCCTTTGCCTATCTGTTTTACATATGGTAATGTAAGTTTCCATGTTACTCTCACCATATATCTCACCATCTCCTGCCTTCTCCCCGTGTCCATGAGTCTGTTTCTCCATTGCTGCCCTGCAAAGAAATTCTGTGGTACCATCTTTCTAGATTCCGTATATATGCGTTAATATATGGTATTTATGTTTCTCTTTCTGACTGACTTCACTCTGTATAATAGGCTCTAGGTTCATCCACCTCATTGGAACTGACTCAGATGTGTTCCTTTTTATGGCTGAGTAATATTCCATTGTGTATATGTACCACAACTTCTTTATCCATTCATCTGTCGATGGACATCTAGGTTGCTTCCATGTCCTAGCTGTTGTAAATAGTGCTGCAGTGAACGCTGAGGTACATGTGTCTTTTTCAATTTTGGTTTCCTCAGGGTATATACCTAGCAGTGCGATTATTGGGTTATATGGTGGTTTTATTGCTAGTTTTTTAAGGAATCTCCATACTGGCTTCCATAATGACTGTATCAACTTACATTCCCACCAACAGTGCAAGTGTTTATCCACACCCTCTCCTGTGTGTAGACATTTTGATGATGGCCATTCTGACCGGTGTGAGGTGATACTTCATTGTAGTTTGGATTTGCATTTCTCTCATAATGAGTAATATTGAGCATCTATTCATGTCTTTCTTAGCCATCTGTGTGTCTCCTTTGAAGAAATGTCTGTTTAGATCCTTTTCCCACTTTTTAATTGGGTTGTTTTTCAGGTATTGAGTTGTATGAGCTGCTTGTATATTTTGGAAATTAATCCTTTGTTAGTTGTTTTATTTGCTATTATTTTCTCCTGTTCTGAGGGTTGTCTTTTCACCTTTCTTATAGTTTCATTTGCTGTGCAAAAGCTTTTAAGTTTAATCAGGTCCCACTTGTTTACATTTGTTTTTATTTCCATTCCTCTAGGAGGTGGGTCATAGAGGATCTTGCTTTGATTTATGATATCGACTGTTCGGCCTGTGTTTTCCTCTAAGAGTTTTATAGTTCCTGGTCTTACATTCAGATCTTTAATACATTTTGAGTTTCTCTTTGTGTGTGGTGTTAAGAAGTTTTCTAATTTCATTCTTTTACATGTAGCTGTCCAGTTTTCCTATCACCACTTACTGAAGAGGTTGGCTTTGCCCCATTGTATATTCTTACCTCCTGTCTTGTTCCATTGGTCTATATTTCTGTTTTTGTGAAGCACAGATTTTTATGCTACAGGAACAAACAAACTTATTTCTCATTGGCAAAAATCCATTGATTGTAATGGTTTCTATTTTGATTCATAAAGATGTGTTTGAGTCTAGTTATAATGATTTAAAATTTGTGGTCTGAAACCACAATTACATTTGCAGCAACCTCATACTTTGCTTGTTTTTACAGGTCATCTTAGACCAAGAGTTTAAATAAAATGGGCTATCAGAATTAGTAGTTTTTCTTTTTAATGCTCAAACTGGTCTATCTAGCTTTGCTGAATTGGTAAAGATGGGGTTGAGAAATACAAACTGAACTTGCATTCTAGTCAAAGAACAATCCTGTGCTTCAAAGATAGGAACCCATGGACTTCCGTGGCAGTCCAGTGGTTAAGACTCTGTGCTTCCAGCACAGGGGATGTGGGTTCAATCCTTGGTCTGGGAACTAAGGTTCCGCATGCTGTGCAGCCAAAAAAAAAAAAAAATTTTTTTTTAATTTAAAAAAAGATGGGAACCAAAACTTGCTTAAAGCAATTCGTCTGAACCTACCTGGAATCTTTGCAGTGCAAAAGTAGTTATCACTGTCCATTTACCTGCTGAAGTGCCCTTTGCATTTGAAAAGCAAAGAGGTAATAGTGTTACCATGTTCGCAAAACTACAAGCGAAAGGTTGATAAACAATTTATAACCACTTTCACAGCAAAGAACACATTTGTCTGAGCATTTGGAGGCTGCTATTTGCAGTCAGTTAACAATTCCCAAGGTGTGGTAGGTAACCCTCTAGGATGGTCCCCAGTGATCCTCTGATATTTTGTAATGCTTTTCCCTGAAGTGGTGGCTGAACTTAGTGACTTGGTTCTAATGAATAGAATAAGGCCCAATGATGGTGACTGGAGACTTGGTCATAAAGGGCAATGTGGCCTTTCTTTTGCATCATCATGATCATCTGCTCTAGAGCAGGCCAGCTGCCCTGTGTGAGCAGCCCTATGAGGAAGCCAACATGAGAAAGAATTGGCAACTCTGGCCAACAACCTCGTGAGTATTTTTGGAAGGCGGTCTCCTTGCCTCATCAAGCTTTGAATGACTGTAGTCCTAGCTGACACCTCGATTGCAACCTTGTGAGAGACCTTGAGCCAGAAACACCCAGCCACGCTGCTTCCTGACGTTTTCGCTCACAGGAACTGTGAGATAAATGATCATTGTTTTAAGATGCTGATGTCTGGAGTGATTTGCTATGCAGCAATGGATAGCTAACACAGAGGGGTATTGTGCTTCTTCTAGATTTATGCCTTTATTTATTCAGTAGGTATTTATTGAGAAACTACCACATGCCAGGCATTGGGTTTATGGGATTCTCCAGACAAGAGTCTTGGAGTGGGTTGCCATTCCCTTCTCAAATGCAATGTGTATGTAGAGGTTAATCATCTACTGAACATAAGAAACATATTTAAGGGGCCCCTGGTTTCTGGGCACTATATACATAGCATACAGCAAAAAATTTTACCCTTGGAAAACTGTGGTGGTTATCTTTGGAAATACCATCTACCACCTAGGGTTACTACTGTATATTTGCTATTGATATATTAATGGCCCAACAAATATTTATAGACTGAATACTTCTCTGTGAATTGTGCTCACCTGTTGAAACTAGAGATGACACTATAAACCTCTGTCCCTACTATGTCCCCTCAAAATTTGTGTATTGAAACCTAACTCCCAAGGTGATGGTAGTAGAAGGTGGGACCTTTGAGAGGTGATTAGGTCATTAGGGTAAAACCCTAATGAATGAGTCTCTTAGAGAAGAGACCCATGAGAGCTCCCTTACTTCTGTGAGGACTGTTAGGCCAGTATAATCTTTCTAGCATGATATATATATATATATATATATATATATATATATATATATATACACACACACATATCAAATACAAGTCATTTTGGCAATGAAAAATTATCTCTAACATCTTTATCAACATCCTCTGGGTATAGATTTAGATAATGACATTTGTAGTGCTTCAACTTCTCTGGAATGTGGGTTCAAATGCTAACTAACCACCTCTAAGGATTAATCTAAGGATTAATTAATCTAAGGATGAGCTTTAAGGATAAAGTTCATTCATACATGTTTACACATTTATACCACACTGTTTACACCATACATACAATATGTGGGCATGTATTGTCTAAACCCTAACTTTCTGAGTACAAGCTGCCCCAGTGAGCCACCATTGTCTTCCAGTGCTCCAGGGGCAGGCTCTGTCCCTGGATGCTGGGTGGATGGATCAGTCCAATTCTGATTGGGAAGCTCCCTTGTTGGCATATGAAAGGGAAAAAAATGAAAGTCGCACAGTTGTCTCCCGACTCTTTGCAATTCCATGGACTGCAGCCTGTCCTCGTCTATCCATGAAATTCTCCAGGCAAGAGTATTGGAGTGGGTTGCCATTTCTTTCTCCCAGGGATCTTCCCAAGCCAGGGATCCAACCCAGGTCTCCTGCATTGCAGGCAGATTCTTTACCAACTCAGCCACTATGTTCTCCAGTATCAGCTTTATCAAGGGTGAAGTTAACATTTTTCTCTCTACCTGCCAACTTCCTTTGTTTTATCTTTGTAAGTTATTCACATTTCAGGTTGGCCAGAGTTATCTATTGGGTACTTTCAAACACCCCAGCTGCAAACTGGCATGCTCCTGGCCCTTCTGAGAGGTCTTCCAAGAATCCTCTTGACAGACCTTGGAACTCTTGCCTGTTGACCTTCTCCCACTTACACCATGCTTCAAAGCAGGCATTGACTCCACATCTCTGTATCCCCAGCATCTAACACACAACCTGGTACATGGTAGGTGCTCAGTGAATGTTTGTTTAATGATGAGTCATTGATAGCACGACATGCTTTTTGAGGGGCTTTTTAGGAGTGTTGGTCAATAGCTCATTAAAAACCTGCTTGAAATGACTGAGATAAGCAACCTTAGATGACTCGAACAAACACAAAGAATTTCCTAGAAGCAATGCCTCGTTTTTCTTTTAACATATGTTCCTGTTTTTGTCTTTTCCATTACTCATTGAAAATAGCATCTACCCTTTGCTGTCCACCTGAAACTATCACAACATTGTTAAGTAGCTATACTCCAATACAAAATAAAGTGTAATTTTAAAAAAGTGGAAAAAATAGAACTAAAAAAAAAAAAAAACAAAGTAGCAACTATAGAATTCCCTGGTGGTCCAGTGGTTAAGATTCAAGAACATGTGTTCATATATAGGTGTATATATATATGTATATATGTATGTGTATATATATGGGCTTCCCTGATGGCCCAGACAGTAGACTCTGCCTTGAAAACATATTCATTTCATTTAATGCTAGTTTATCCAGAGGCTAATCTAACAAATTAATTGATTGCCTATGTTTTGAGGTCATCTTATGGCCTACTGTGAGTTCTATTAAATAAAAAAGAAACAACAAAGTCCTACTGTATAGCACAGGGAACTATATTCAATATTTACCCTGTGTTAAACCATAATGGAAAAGAATATAGAAAAGAATGTCTATATGTATATAACTGAGTCACTTTGTTGTAAAGCAGAGATTGGCACAATATTGTAAATCAACTGCACTTCAACAAAAAAATTAAATATAAAATTTAAGTAAATAACAGAGGAAAAGCTCCATGGTAAGTACTGAATAAATGTTTGCTGAATTAATTATTATAAAACCTTTTAAAATGATGGCAATAGAGGCATGTTTTTTCAGTATTATCATATGTAAGCAGCTGATCATGCATAGTTTAGTGCAACCTCTAAAACCATTGGCCCACATTTTTGTCCTACCTGTGAATTTAATTTATTTGTGTTATTCGTCATTGTTAGCTAAAGCATAAATTCCTTTTTTAAGATACTAAGTTTGAGATACCAGAAGCTCCAAAATCTGACACCACTTAGTTGTGTGGCCTTGAATAAAGTGTTCTACTTCTCTGCACCTTGATTTCAGTTTCCCCTACTGTCAAATGTAGATACTGGAGTGTGAAGTCAACCGTTTATTCAGTTATACCCAGGACCTAAACTAGGATGAGGCAAGTGAAGTGCTCACCTTGGGAGAAAAATTTGAGGCAGGTTGGGTGGGGTTGCCAAAAAACCTCAATAATCAAGAAAAGTAATATTTCAATGCAGTATTTTAAAGAAATCAAAGTTAAGACAAAAGATGTATTATGACCAAAATATCAGCATTTTAAAGATGGGGTCACCATTGCTGATTTTTCCTTTGGCCTCTGACTGGTGTGGTTTAGCATGGCACTGTAACTTATCCGGATTTTTATTTTTCTTTCCTTCGTTTTTTTTTTTTTTTTTTTTTTGCCGTGGTGCACAGCTCAGGGGATCTTAGTTCCCTGACCAGGGGCCAAACTTGTGCCCCCTGGAAGTGGAAGGGTAGAGTCCTAACCACTGGATCACCAGGGGAGTCCCTGAGTTTTCAATAAACATTTCATTAAACCATCATTCATCGTATTGGCCTCTTAAATTTTGCACTGGGATTGAGTCCCGGTCCTGTTACATACATTTAATGAATGCCTGCCATTTACTGAGCACTGTTGGGGGACATAGCAGCCCTTGGTTTCAAGGAGCTCACAACTTTATTAGGAAAAACAGGAGAGTCAGCAGAGAGTAAGTAGGACAATGGGAGACGTTTTTGGACGTCTCCAAATGGGAGAGTTAAGCAATGGAAGGAATGATATCAGATGAGCCCATGTGGACTACAGAACATAGCATTTCATCCCGAGGTGGTATGTATCACAGAGCGGTGATGACTGCAGGCTGGAGATGGAGGCCCTGGGGTCAAGCCCTACCTCTTCCAATTCTAACTGGCTGTGTAATCTTGTGCAGTGTATCCTTTTAACTTCCCTGCACTTCTGTTTCTTTCCTCATTAGTAAAAGTCAGAAGAATAATTACATCAACTTAAGAGGGTTGTGAGGGTGACTTGAGCTCAAATAGTGAGTCCTGGGAATAGAGCCAGAACTTAGGAAAAATTGTTAAATGTTACTTTTAACGAGAAAACACTCATTTTGAGCAAGGAGAAGCTCTACTAGATAAAATTAAACCCAGCTCTTTTCTAGGCAAGCTGCTAAGAGTTGCGGTGATTTTTATCTTTCCCTGATTTGTCACTCTGTGTCCCAAACCACTTTCCCTTAGTTCCAGTTGAGCAGGAAAAGCTGTTTCATCTTTGGCAGTTCTTCCAAATTCAGTAGATTGTGACTGGTCATTTAGAAAGTTAATGAACAATTGATGGCTCATGTACAAATGTACAAAACCTCATCATTTTTTCTCGCAACCTTTGATATAAACAAGTGGACACCATAATGTTCCCCCTTAGAATGTACATGAAGTCTCTTATTCACCACGTTTTAGAGGGAGACTAATATGAGCCCTTGGAGGTGGGTAGAAGCAACCTTCCAGTGCCTTACAAAATGTTGTGAATAAGAGCACAGGGCTGAACTGGGAAGAGCACTTTTACTGGACTGAAGGAGTAGAAATTTTGCTTTTTCAGCTCAACAAGATTCCACCACCTTAGTTTGAATCAATTGGATATTTGGAGAGGGTCTAAGAGGGTACCATCTCTGCTCCCCTAATGTATTCCTGTAACTCTGTCAGCTCTTATGTGGAAAAAAAAAAAAAAGTCCCACTATTTAAAAAGTACTCCTCAGTTTTCCAAATTGTCTCAAAATTTAAACATGGACTAAGTGATAGGTGGTATTTATGAATTGTTCATTATTTTCTTAACTGTAATAATAGCACTGTGGTCATATGAGGAAAACAAAGGAAAACACTTTCCTTCCTTCTGTCCTTCCTTTTGAGAAGCATATTAAAGTAAAAAGGACATAATAACTCAGATTTGCTTTACAGAAAACTTGAACCCTCTCAAAAGAAGTGTAGGGGGTACCTGATAAAACAAGAATGGCAAGGCAGTGGTTGGATCTGGATAAGTCCAGAGTAGTTACTTGTAGTCTCTGCTTTTATGCAATTTGGAAATTTTCCCAACAACAAAACACGTTTTGGGAACCTCCCTGGCAGTCCAGTGGTTAAGACTTTGCGCTTCTTTTGCAGAGGTTTCAGGTTTGATCATTGGTTGCGAAACTAAGATCCCACAGGCCATGCAGTGAGTCCAACAAGAAAAAAACACGATTATCTATTTTTAGGCAGTGTTTCTCAACCTTGCCTTGGCACCCGCACCTGGGCAACAGGCTGGCGTTATCCCTTCCCCAATCCTGTAAAGTGGTTTCTCTACCAGTGTGCAGGTGTGGATTGCAGGTGCAGTTGATATAGAGACCCTCTCAGCCCTTGGAGCAGTCATAGGACCTAAGGCAGAGGGTGGGGCTCTTGGAGCAGTCAGAATTTCTGCCCTGGTAGCCTGGGGCCATAAGTAGCCTCAACCTTCTACCCTAGGATGCTGTTCTGATAATCACTGTCTTTGAGCCAAGGGGTGAAAAAACACTGACTCAAGACTGTTCCTGTTAAAAAGTAAATATTCCTTGGGAGGAGTTGACTCAGCAAGCTATTCTCAACTCTTAACACCTCAAGTGCTTCAGCTATCAACTCTCCTGATCCTGACAGCTGAGTGACACCTCCCCTGGATAATGGGTGAGTTTTGGACTATGGCCAAGATTGGGTGGGATACGACCCTGGGAAAACCAGTGAGCTGGGCTCCGGAATGAAGTTGGCCTGAGAGGAAGTGGGGAGGAAAGATGCTGAGAAGTTAGAATCGGGTGGTGGTGGTATTAGGAAGAATTGTGGGCAGGGGTGTCCCAGGGAACCCCAGAAGGAAGTCACATACTGATTCTTCTCAGAACAGAGCTCTTTCTAGGCTGCTTCATAGCAGTGTCATCTAATAGTTCCACATGGAGAAGTAGCTCACCAAGAAACTTCGCAGGTCTTCTACCCCCAGTTTTATGTACACCTGAAATTTTACCAAGCCGTTAAAGCACTGTGCTCAGGGGAATTCTTCAGTTCAGTTTAGTCACTCAGTCATGTCCAACTCTGTAACCCCACGGACTGCAGAACGCCAGGCTTTCCTGTCCATCACCAACTCCTGAAGCTTACTCAAACTCATGTCCATTGAGTTAGAGATGCTATCCAACCATCTCATCCTCTGTTGTCCCCTTCTCCTCCTACCATCAATCTTTCCCAGCATCAGGGTCTTTTCCAATGAGTCAGTTCTTTGCATCAGGTGGCCAAATTATTGGAGCTTCAGCTTCAGCATCAGTCCTTCCAATGAATATTCAGGACTGATTTCCTTAGGATGGACTGCTTGGATCGTGCAGTCCAAGGGACTTTCAAGAGTCTTCTCCAACACCACAGTTCAAAAGTGTCAATTCTTTGGCACTCAGCTTTTTTATGGTCCAATTCTCACATCCATACATGACTACTGGAAAAACCATAGCTTTGACTAGACAGACATTTGTTGGCAAAGTAATGTCTCTGCTTTTCAGGATGCTGTGTAGGTTGGTCATAGCTTTTCTTCCAAGGAGCAAGCATCTTTTAATTTCATGGCGGCAGTCACCATCTGCAGTGATTTTGGAGCCCCCCAAAATAAAGTCTCTCAACAGTTTCCATTGTTTCCCCATCTATTTGCCATGAAGTAATGGGACTCGATGCCATCATCTTAGTTTTCTGAATGTTGAGTTTTAAGCCATCTTTTTCACTGTCCTCTTTCACTTTCATCAAGAGGCTCTTTAGTTCTTCTTCGCTTTCTCCCATAAGGTTGGTGTCACCTGCATATCTCAATCAAATGCTCCAAGTGAGTTTTTATCCTTTTGTTTTCATTTGGGTTCCCTCAGAAGCAGAAACTGAAACACTATTGTTGGGGGAGTAGGGGTGGGAATCACACTAGCCCTGGACTGATTTCCTTTCCTTTGGAGATTTTTTTTTTAATATAAGAAATGAATACACTTCCAGCTTATTTAAGGCCCAATTATTCTGGATTTTGATAACTTACAACCAAAGTTCAGTTCAGTTCAGTTCAGTCACTCAGTCCAACTCTTTGCAACCCCATGAACCACACCACACCAGGCCTCCCTGTCCATCACCAGCTCCTGGAGTCCACCCAAACCAAACTTTATCCCAAAGAATTCAGAATCCTATCAAGACTGGGAAGATCTGCAGGATAAGTTCAACTCAAAGGCTACAGCAAACACTTTGAGGTGAGCCAGGGAAGCTAAGGTCTTTCCAAACCAAAGAGGCAGGAATGAAGTCAACAAAGATTCAGGGGCTGCAATGAGACCAAACGAGCCAACAGAATGTTGGGGAGAGAGCTGGAAGTCCCTTCTATACCTAGACTGTGGTGCTTAAAGGTAGAGAGCGCAGAAAAGAGAAGATTAGAAGTTAGGATGGCTAAGACTTTGTGATCAATTAGGAATCAGGGGTGAGGAGAGGGAAGAGTGAAGGAAAGATGGTCCCAGGTCTGTGGGTTGGGAACTGGATAGACGGTGCTGCTATTTTGAGCGAGGGCACTCAGGGGAGAGAGAGATTTAGAGAGATGATCAGATTTGGAGAGATGAGTTTTGGACCCATCGGGGTTAAGGTGCTCATGGGAGATCAGAGTAGATATATTTTTAAGCTCCAGGATGTGGACTCCACAAAGGAGAGCAGGGCCAGAAATATTCATCTAGACCAGTCAGTCTACAGATGGGCTTCATAGCAAGGATACGTTGAGGTCGATGAGGAAATTGTGTGGGATGAGAAGACAACAGTTGGCTTGTTACCAGCATCTAAGCATAGGAAAAAAGGCCAAGTAACCTATGAAGAAGAAAGGGAGGAAGTGGCAAGAGAAAAGGGAAGAAAAGTAGTGGGGTGGTGTATTCCAGTATCCAAGTGAAGGAGGAGTTTCAAGAGGGGTCATCAGCAACACGTAGAAATATCTAATAAATGCTGTCAGTGTCAAGCCTGCATTTCCTCAGTTCTTATCAGTGTAGGCAGACAGATTTTCAACTTCCAGAACCTGCATCTCTTTGATTCTGGACTTTCTCTGGTTTCCAGAACCTGCTCTGTCCATCGACATGGAGGGCCGGAAGTGCCAGGGAATTAAGGTATACCACTTCCCCTCAAATAGCCATCAGCTGATGGTTGCCAGAAGCTGGTGTACAACTATTTCAGCTACCTTGCCCCTTGAGCAATGTAACTCTGAGATTCAGATTCTACACCACTTCCCAGAGTTCCCTGGAAGAGGATTCAGTTCTGGTTGCACACCACACTGACTTGTTTAATAACACACTCTGTGTTGACTTTCTTCCCTTGCCTTCTCACTTCTTCACTCCTTTACCTGTATTTCCTGGGATCTCCTTGCAAACAAACCACTTACACTCGAATTCTTGCCTCAGGTTCTACTTTTAGGGGAACTCAGATTATCTAGAAAGATAAGGCCTGGGAAACATCCATGGGAATGGGTTTCTGATAGCTAGCTCCATTGGTGACTTGAGTGAGAAAGTTGGGAATGGAAGGAGAGAAGCTTAATTTCAGGGAGATAAATGAATAAGAGAGGAATGATGGAGCAGATACTTCAGAAGCAAAGTTATCAGGACTTACCCGGTGGTCCAGTGGTTAAGACTCTGCCTTCCAATGCAGGGAGGCTTTGGTTCAATTCCTGTTTGGGTAACTGTCGGGAGCCACATTAGGCATTACTGACAAAATGGCCCCAACCCCCTCTCCTCATCCTGCAGGCATGGTCCCGGGATGAAGGTGTTAGGTCTTGTGATTCCGACTTGTTCTTTCCTTTCTTCGGTTGAGTTGGCTGGAAAGAATGTTAAGGTGATTATTGTTCTTGAGAGAAGCATGAGAAAGCACAAAGCCTTCTGCAGTTGTGCCCAGAAAATAATTTATAACATAACCATTGACATTTGTTCAAAGATCTTTATAAAGAATGTTCCAGGATGAGCACATAGGCTGCAGCTTGAGGCCATGGGAAGGATTGTTATCTGAGACCTGTTTATGAGGGAAATATTTATGGGAAAAGAAGTTTGTTGAATTTAGGGTTTAGGAGTAATTAAGAATAGTTAGAAGCTAAAAGTTTAAGGAATGTTGTAGTGTTAGCATATTTTACTATAACTTATAGGCTAGACCATGGGACGCCCTCTCCTAAGTGTTTGAATCCTGAGTGATATAAGAATATGAAGACCAGTGAAAGGTCATTTATCACAGCACTCTGGTGCTACACATTTTTGTCTAAAAAAACCTTGCAACTAATTAACTTTTGCTCCAGGTTACCAGTGGCAGTTTGTGCGCCAAGAATCCTGATTAATAAAACAGGGCTAGAACAAAGATTTCACAGAATGAGAATGATTTGTTTCTACTCATAATTTTTGCTTTTCTGAAAAATCTCTTTAATAATATAAAGCTTGTTTTATTGCACTTTTTGCATCTTTCTCTCCTGCACACCTCAGTTTTACTGAGCTATAATTGACCTGTAGCCTTGTATGTGTTTAGGGCAGCAGTCCCCAACCTTTTTGGCACCAGGGATGGGTTTCATGGAAAACAAATTTTCAATGGACCAGAGTGGGGGTGGGGAGATGGTTTCAGGATGATTCAAACACATACATTTATTGTGTACTTGATTTCTATTATTATTACATCAGTTCCACCTCATACCTTCAGGCATTAGATGCTGGGGATTGGGGACCCCAGTTTAAGGTGTACAATGTGATTTTGTACATGTAGATATTGTAAAATGATTACCACAGTAAGGTTAATTAACACACCTATCACCTCACACTTAACTTTTGTGTGTGTATGTTTGTTTGTGGTGAGAAACATTTAAGCTTTACTCTTGTAGCAACTTTCTAGTATATAATATAGTATTGTTAACTATAGTCAGCATGCTGTATGTCTCCCTATTTCTCCTCCTGCCACCCCTCTCCTAAAAGCTCCTGGCAACCACCATTCTGCTCTCTGTTTCTCTGCAGTCAGATTTTTTGTTAGATTCTACATGTAAGATGACACAGTATTTGTCTTTATCTGACCTATTTCACTTAGCGTAGTGCTGTCAAGGTTGTCACAAATGGCAGGATTTCCTACTCTTTTATGGCTAAGTATTGTGTATACCTGGAGAAGGCAATGGCAACCCCACTCCAGTACTCTTGCCTGGAAAATCCCATGGATGGAGGAGCCTGGTAGGCTGCAGTCCATGGGGTCGCTAAGAGTCAGACACGACCAAGCGATTTCACCTTCACTTTTCACTTTCATGCATTGGAGAAGGAAATGGCAACCCACTCCAGTGTTCTTGCTTGGAGAATCCCAGGAACGGGGGAGCCTGGTGGGCTGCCGTCTATGGGGTTGCACAGAGTCCGACACGACTGAAGTGACTTAGCAGCATTGTGTATACCACATCTTCTGTCTCCACTTATCTGTGGATGGACACTTAGGTTATTTCCATCTCTATTTGTTGTGAATTACAATGCTGCAGTGAACATGGGGGTGAACATATATCTTCAAGAGAGTGATATAATTTCCTTTGTATGTATAAATCCAGAAGTGGGATTCCTGGATCATACAGGTTAGTCACTCAGTTGTATCCAACTCTTTGTGACCCCATGGACTGCAGCATGCCAGGCTTCCCTGTCCATCACCAACTCCCGGAGTTTACTCAAGCTCATGTCCATCGAATAAGTGATGCCATCCAACCATCTCATCCTCCGCTGTCCCCTTCTCCCACCTTCAATCTTTCCCAGTATCAAGGTCTTTTCCAATGAGTCAGTTCTTTGCATGAGGTGGCCAAAGCATTGGAGCTTCACCTTCAGCATCAGTCCTTCCAATGAATATTCAGGACTGATTTCCTTAGGATGGACTGGTTGGATCTCCTGGCTGTCCAAGGGACACTCAAGAGTCTTCTCCAACACCACAGTTCAAAAGCATCCATTCTTTGGGCTTTTTAATATGCTATTTAGGTTGGTCATGGTAAATGTTATTAATATAGATATCCTAGAAACTGTATGGAGTTCTGAAAATTCTGATATGTTTGGCTTAAATGTTAACAGTCATAATTCTAGTTACTATCTCAAAATATTGTCATAGCACTAACCAAGTTTCGCCTCTTCAAGAAGATTTATAAAAAGGACTTTTGGATAAATACCAGTTTCTGAACTGGGTGAGGATTATAATAGAAAACCTCATGACTTCACAAAGGTTAACAAAAGACTGAATGAACTGGTGAATATGCTTATAACTTTGATGGTTTCTGTCTGAAAAATTACTGATTTGAATCTGTGTTTTCCAAGTGTAAGAAAAAAAAAAAAACCTTCCTCTCACACTAATTATGACAGTAATTTGGTAAAATTATAGTTTAGAAACAAATTGAAACATTTATCTTTTCTCTCTATCTGAACCCTCCAGAGATTGGGAGCTCTTAGTTTCCAGTAACTTTATCAGATAAAAGTTCAGTCTGAGACTCTAAAAAGTCTCAGCAAAGCAAAAAAGTCCATGATCAATTTTGGTTACATAAGTCATCAGGCCAAGTTTATTGAGACCAGACCTATATTACAAACCAGTCTTAGTTTGGTTATATTTGGTAAAAATGACAGTGATTTTAGGGAGAAAAAGATGTTTCAATGAATGTTAAATTTCAGCTTGTTAATGGAGGTCTGTATCTACTAAGACTCATTTCCTGTATATTTCTTTGCTGTTAGGGTATATTAATGTAAAATTTAATTGAATTATTAAAGGACACTCTAGAGTTGTTTCTGAAGCTTATCTCAGTAATCTGTCTTTTGGATGAAGATCAGATGCTTCACATGTGACCTGCAATCAAGACTGAAAGAAGACATAATTTAAGGAACTGTCTCCAACCTGGAAGGACCTTTCTATCAGGTACTCTTCACCAGCTCATGCACAGTGAAACTGAAGGGAAACTGACTCTCCGGTTAACTCCCACTTCCAAAGGCCCCTAAGCTGGACTGGTCTACAGAGGGGCCTGCTGACCTCAAGCACACCTTAAAACAAAGCACAAACAGAGGAAACTATAATACATGAGGATGAGAAGAAAGCAACATCACAAGTAGACTGCTTGCCCAAGATGCTGATCTGACTTTTACAATCATTTATCATGTATTCTTGATTTCTTGGACCTAAGACTATCAATCACATGTTTTCTATCATGGACACGCTTCTATGCCAGTTTAAAACTCAATCCAATTGTTGGGTTGTGGCCAAATACCTGTGCCTAGTACTTTTGCGTTACCTTGGTGGATTTCTGTTCTCTAGGGCTGATTGGATACCCCCTAGGAAATTTATTTTAGATGAGTGTTCAGTCCTGTTCTATCTATTCATTATTTTACTAGATGAGATCCTCTCACATGGCCAATTAATAATACCTGCTCTGATGCTGTCCATAGATTTACGTTTTCTCTTAGGGTAATTCAAACCCAAGCAGAGTGACAAGCTAAGTCTCAATAGAAAAAATTAACCTCTCATCTACTAAAAGGAATACTCTCACAATTATAGGGTGGTCTACATGGTTTACGGGAATGATTAAATCACACTAAAATTATCAACCTGGTAATTATGAGACAAGGCTGGGTGCTTTTTGAACTATGCCTATTATTACTCTTAGAGAGAGTGATTGGTATGGAACTCAGTGGATTTGTGACACTAATTTATGGCCTGACATCTACAGAGATGGATACAAAGGTGTAGCCTGGGATTCCCATGAATTAAAGGTCATACATGTTAACAAATTAGAGGTAACCCCAACCAATCTACCATTGGTATGATCCCAGTGGGTCAAAGATTTGTATTCTACTGGCATGACCATTTAGCAGCTTGTGTTGTGTGTGTGCCCTTTCAATGAGGTTGGAGAATGTAATTGACCATATCAAAGCCTTAACAACTTTCATAAGCTTTAAATGCTAGTAACCTGGCTATGAGCCTATTGAATTCTGAGATCTCTATGATGAGAAAGGCAGTGCTACACAACTGCAAGGCCTTTGACACCTTACAGCACTTGGGGAAGATACCTGTGCTATAATTCAAAGTGAATGCTATATTTTCATACTTGATAAATACTTTAATGTAACACATTTCATAAGCCACATGAAAAAACATATTTCTGCTTTAAGTGACCCATTCCCTAGTTTTGATGATTTTTAAAGAAAAAAAAAATTGGTTTGGTGTGGGAGTCTCATGGCTAAAATATTTGCTTTTAATTCCACTAATGTTATTCACTATACCACTTGTATTTTGCTTATTTCAGAAGATTATTATTTCTTAAATTACCAAGTGTATGACTGAGCCTCCAATGAAAATGATGACTAGACTTGAAGCAGTTGATCTAATGTATAGCTCAATAAATGATCAATGATTGTAATAATGTAACTCTAGGTATGAAAACATGCAATGAGAGGGAATACTTTCCTGGACCATAACTAGAAGACAGGTGTCCGGAGATCTTTGACTATTAAGACCTAGTCCAGTAGTAGCACATTGACTGTCTTATCAGCAAAAACCTTCTTCAGAACTGGGAATGAGCCTCCCCAGCAACATGGGACAAAATGGTCATGAAATGCCCCCCAAAGTATGGTCGGATTTATGACCACAAGGGGGCTGTGTCAACTACAAATTGGCACTTACCAAGAGCACTGCCAATGACTGAACAACAAAGGCATTTGCCATCTGCATCTACAGAGACTGAACCCCATGCTGCTATACCTGTTGACCTTCAACAATCCCTGAGGGAGTTCAGGGTGGAGTGAGGCACTCTGTGCTCCAGGGAATCTGGTGGGACAGGTCTTCAGATAGTCAGATGTTTTTAGGAACAGATTTTATGATCTCAATCCTTGCATCTCCTCATATCTAGAGAAGCACTAAATCCCTTCATAGTGACCTCAGATCCTTATGACTCACAAAAACCTTTTGTAAAATGAGTGCTTCATGGCATAGAACTCCCTTCACCAAAACCTTATATATTGACTTTTCCCCACTGCCCCTTTGGAGCAGTCTCTGAGAGCTATCTGAGATGCTGCCTCCTGGGCTTCAGTCCTCAGTTTGCCCCAGATAAAACTTAACTCACAACTCTCAAGTTGTACATCTTGTTTTCATTGACAATAGCTATTTTAAGTCCTAAAACATGATGCTGTCAAAGTGCTGCACTCAATATGTCAGCAAATTTGGAAAACTCTGCAGTGGCTACAGGACTGGAAAAAGTCAGTTTTCATTCCAATCCCAAAGAAAGGCAATGCCAAAGAATGTTCAAACTACTGCCCATTGCATTCATCTCACCACTAGCAAAGTAATGCTCAAAATCCTCCAAGCCAGGTTTCAACAGTATATGATGTAGAGAGTACAACTTTCAGATGTTCAAGCTGGATTTAGAAAAGGCAGAGGAACCAGGGATCAATTTCCAACATCTGTTGGATCAGAGAAAAAGCAAGAGAGTTCCAGAAAAACATCTACTTATGCTTTATTGACTACACTAAAGCTTTTGACTGTGTGGATCACAACAAACTGTGGAAAACTGTTAAAGAGATGGGAATACCAGACTGCCTTACCTGCCTCCTGAGAAATCTGTATGTAGGTCAAGAAGCAACATTTAAAACTGGACATGGAAAAACAGACTGATTCCAAATCGTGAAAGGAGTACATCAAGGCTGTATATTGTCACCCTGCTTATTGAACTTCTATGCAGAGTACATCATGCGAAATGCTGGGCTGGATGAAGTGCAAGCTGGAATCAAGATTGCCGGGAGAAATATCACTAACCTCAGATATGCAGATGACACCACCCTTATGGCAGAAAGTGAAGAAGAACTAAAAAGCCTCTTGATAAAAGTGAAAGACAAGAGTGAAAATGTTGGCTTAAAGCTCAACATTCAGAAAACTAAGATCATGACATCCAGTCGCATTACTTCATGGCAAATAGATGGGGAAACAATGGAAACAGTTGAGAGATTTTATTCGTCTGGGCTCCAAAATCACTGCAGATGGTGACTGCAGCCATGAAATTAAAAAATGCTTGCTCCTTGGAAGAAAAGCTATGACCAAACTAGATAGCATATTAAAAAGCAGAGAGATTACTTTGCCAACAAACGTCCGTCAAGTCAAAGCTATGGATTTTCTAGTAGTCGTGTATGGATGTGAGAGTTGGACTATAAAGATAGCTGAGTGCCAAAGAACTGAGGCTTTTGAACTGTGGTGTTGGAGAAGACTGTGAGAGTCCCTTGGACAGCAAGGAGAGCCAACCAGTCCATCCTAAAGGAAATCAGTCCTGAATATTCATTGGAAGGACTGATGCTGAAGCTCCAATACTTTAGCCACCTGATGCAAAGAACTGACTCATTGGAAAAGACCCTGATGCTGGGAAAGATTGAAGGTGGGGGGAGAGGGGGACAACAGAGGATGAGATGGTTGGATGACATCACCAACTCAATGGACATGAGTTTGAGTAAGCTCCAGGAGTTTGTGATGGACAGGAAGGCCCAGAGTGCTGCAGTCCATGGGGTCACAAAGAGTTTGACACAACTGAGTGACTGAACTGAACTCAATTTCATAGGCTAATGTGATGGACAGGGAAAGCTGGTGTGCTGCAGTTCACGGGGTCTGAATGAACTGAACTGAATGAGTAGGAGGAGTATTCCAGCTATTTTGGGGAAGGGTGGGGATTTCTAGGAATTGGGCCACTGCTCACTTTTTGTCTTTCTGGTGGCCTTGGAACTGTCATGGTGCCCGTGTGTATGTCATTGACCATGCTGATGTGTTACAACAAGCTTATACTGAGGCTCAAGGTCGACTGAAAGTCAACATATCCACCATCTTGAATCTAGTTGGTTTTTAATCGGTTTATGTCATGTTCTTGGGCTCTGTCATTCTTTTAAAGGTTGTGCCCTGCCCCCTACCCTCCTGTTTCAAAATCAGTTCTCAAACCTTTTTCTCAATCTTCAGTTCTTAACTGGGAATTGGAGATAAGGGTGGTGGGGGTGACTGTAAAGAGAAGCTTTCAGCATCTTCTGGACTTATTGGAAAAGTAGGAATTCTTCCTCCTCCCAGGAAACACTTTCTTAAAGTCCTCCCTTTCCCTCCTCCCCCACCCTTTCTCCCACAACTTCCCCTGCAGCAATTCAGGCTACAATTGTTAGAGCACAATAAGGCTGAAGCCAGAGAAGGGTCATGCAAAGGCTGTGCTAGATGCATACAATTAGAATATCTACATGGGAGGCAGAGTCAGGGAATGTGAATGTATAAAAAAAATCTCCAGGTAATTCTTATTTGCAAGCTATAGTGGAAGACATTGTACCACACCATAAAAAGGTTGGCAGCAAAGTAGAAAGTCAATTAAATATTTAGTTTAATGAAAATAATTGTTGGAAATATGATTACTGAATTAAAAGCAAAATCCAAAGCCAAATCTTAAAAAAGAACATTTATATAATAAATTGACTTGCCTGGTGGCTCAGAGGGTAAGGAGTCTGCCTGTAATGCAGGAGACCTGGGATCGATCCCTGGTTTGGGAAGATCCCCTGGAGAAGGAAATGGTAACCCACTCCAGTATTCTTGCCTGGAAAATCCCATGGATGCAGAAGTTTTATGACCCTAGATTACATTAGTAAAGATGAGAATTTGTGGATGTAATGTAAAACAAGACAACCAAAAATAAAGCCTATTAATTCTTAAATGGGTGATATAAAATATTACTCATTTGCTCTTCATTTTGACAACCAAAGAAGCATGGTTTAAGGGTTACATCTAATGAACTTAAAGGCAATCACTACTAGAATTAAGAACCACGTTTCAAATTATCACCAAAGAAAAGAAAACAATGCAAGTGAGAAGAAAATGTAGAAAATATAGCAAATGAGCCAAAAACAGAGTATGAAACAGATTCCAGAAATAGGAGCAAATGCATCAATTCTTATGCTAATTGTAAATGGTTTACACTCTGTAATAAAGTCTTCCTCAGACTAGGCTAAAAACAAAATATGATTATGTGCTGCTTATAAAAGACAAGCTGAAATGCAGTTACACATGGTTAAATTAAAAGGGTTAATGAACACATCAATCAAAAGTGGGCAAAAGAAAGTAAACAAGTGGGACCCGATTAAACTTAAAAGCTGTGACCAACCTACATAGCATATTACAAAGCAGAGAGACTACTTTGCCAACAAAGGTCCATCTAGTCAAAGCTATGGTTTTTCCAGTGGTCATGTATGGATGTGAGAGTTGGACTATAAAGAAAGCTGAGTGCCAAAGAATTGATGCTTTTGCACTGTGATGTTGAAGAAGATTCTGGAATGTTCCTTGGACCACAAGGAGATCCAACCAGTCAATCCTAAAGGAAATCAGTCCTGAATATTCATTGCAAGGACTGATGCTGAAGCTGAAACTCCAATGCTTTGGCCACCTGATGCAAAGAACTGACTCATTGGAAAACACCCTGATGCTGGGAAAGATCAAAGGCAGGAGGAGAAGGGGACAACAGAGGATGAGATGGTTGGATGGCATCACCAACTCAATGGACATGAGTTTGAGTAGGCTCCGGGAGTTGGTGATGGACAGGGAGGCCTGGTGTGCTGCAGTCCATGGGGTCACAAAGAGTCGGACATGACTGAGCAACTGAACTGAATCCCATTAGTTGGAACTGTGTATCCAGAAGCCAGCCTATTCCATTCCACACAACAGAGCCTAGGGGGCTCATGGGCTGTCAGCTGTACAGTGACATTTACCTACAGGGTCCTTCTGATGTATTGGCACATGGAGCCAGAAAACGGTGAGTCTCCCCCTCCCCTCCACTTTCAGTAGTTCCTACATTGTCACATCAGCCACGTCAATGTTCCATGGAAGTCCTGAGGAGGACAACAGCAGCATCTCATTGCTCACCCACAATCAGACATATCTTGCAGTAAGGCCAGTGTTGCTGCTCCATCTACAAACAGATTTACTCCCTGAGACAAGGAAGTAAATGTAAGACATCTAACAGGCACAACACAGGGGAGATGATGACCAGAAAGCAAAATACAAGCAGTAAGCACATTCTAAGATAAACCACACCTGCCTGTGAATTTTGTCCTCGTCTGGAATACACTTCAGAAAACTCAACTGTTCAATGATACAAGAACATGTCTAAAATCACACATACAGTGGTCACCTAGTTCTACGTTGGATGCATAAACCACAACTACTCCATTTTGACTTTCAAAATGATTCCCTTCCTCAATGGCCAAAGCAGATGTACAATGCATATCTGAACAATGACAGAACGGTTGCTCTGGTCAGTAAAATTTATGTGAAACTGTGTGTAAACCAGAATGACTTCCCCCACCCAATATGTGCAGATTTTTCAATCAGTTCCCCTTTGATGTCACATCTTCCAAATCAGAAAGCAGTGATGATCAAAATACCCATCCCTTGATGCTGGGGTGCTGGCTCCTACCCCAGGTTACCCCAGGTTCAGATTATGTCCCTCAGTGCGAGGTCTCCTCTGTATTTCGCTAGTTATTCATGTTGCAGGAAAATTAATCAGATCTCATGAGGAGGCTCAGAGGTATGTTGATGAGGAAACACTTTATTTTTATCACTGAGAGCCAACATATTATCACTTATACCCAATTGTCACACAAGCATGTACATGTGCTTTTAGCAGAAGACTTAAAGCAATGTTGCACTTCATGAGCAGTTATACTCTGTGACAATTTCACTAGACCACTTTCTTTCCAGAACATCAGGCCAAATTATTCTTAACACAATAACCTTCATAGACACAGACCTCAATTAACAGAAGTAGAATTTAACATCCACTAAAATATAATATTCAGAGAAGGTAATGGCAACCCACTCCAGGACTCTTGCCTGGAAAATCCCGTGGACAGTGGAGCCTGGTAGGCTGCAGTCAATGGCTTTGCAAAGCGTCAGATACGACTGAACGAGTTCACTTTCATTTTTTACTTTCCTGCATTGGAGAAGGAAATGGCAACCCACTCCAGCGGTCTTGCCTGGAGAATCCCAGGGACGGCAGAGCCTGGTGGGCTGCCGTCTATGGGGTCACACAGAGTCGAACACGACTGAAGCGACTTAGCAGCAACAGCAGCAAAATATAATATTGCTCTAAAATTACCCTCATCTCCACCAAACAGCCAAATCAAGACTAATGTGCAAAATAAGTCTGGTCAACTGATCATATATGCGCCTCCAAAATGGACAGAGGAGCCTGGTGGGCTACAGTCCATGGGGTCAGAAAGAGTGAGACACGACTAAGTGACTAACACACAGACATTAGGCCTGCATAATTCCCATGTTACTTTTAGGTAGGGCCTCCCTGATGGCTCAGATGGTAAATAATTTGCCCATAACACAGGAGTTCCCTGGGTCAGGCAGATTCCCTGGAAAAGGGAATGGCAACTCACTCCAGTATTCTTGCCTGGAGATAAATGGAAAGAGGAGCCTGGTGGGCCACAGTCATGGGGTCACAAAGAGTCAGACACAACTGAGTGACTAAGCACACAGGACACAAAGTGGCTGTGGTGGAACTCTTCAGAAGTCTCAGACCAAATTCCCCAAAAGCCTCTCAAAGCCAGGAAAGCCATGCCAAAACCTGCTCTCACGCTCCACCTCAGTGAACTTCTCTCTTCTAGAGGTCCCCAAAATATCACAATTCCTGCACATGACAGGAGACAGTCTTTCCCATTCATCTGCTAAGGCTGCTCAGAACCCAAGAGTGTCCAGTATCTGGAGGGACCAGGCAGAGAGAAAGAAAAAAGTTTACCAAAGTGCTTTAAATCAAAACCAACTTGAGGGGAAAGGCTTCCTTAATCTGAAAAACACAGATCAAAACCAGCAATATTCTAGACAAAACTAGTAAAAGTTATAACCATATTCACCAGTTCACTCAGTAACCAACCCTTTTGTTAGTTTTTTATGAAGCCATTAGGTCTTCCATTAAGATTCTTTAAGTTCTTAGCCAGTTTAGAAATATTAATACAACTTTAAATTTATCAGAGGCCTGTCATTATCAAAAGGTCCTTCCTATTAATCTTCTTGAAGGTGAAGCACTTTTTGCAAAAGCATCAGATAAAACAACAATTGTCTATAAAAGACAAAAGATGTAAAAAGACAAGCCTAAGCACCTGATTACAATGTAAGCAATAAAAAAAACTTGGCTACAATAACTAGATTTATAACCAATGACATTGTGCAGGAGACAGAGATCAAGACCATCCCCAAGAAAAAGAAATGCAGAAAAGCAAAATGGCTGTCTGAGGAGGCCTTACAAACAGCTATGAAAAGAAGAGAAGTGGAAAGCAAAGGAGAAAAGGAAAGATATATCCATTTGAATGCAGAGTTCCAAAGAATAGCAAGGAGAGGTAAGATAAGCTTTCCTCAGTGATCAATGCAAAGAAAAAGAGGAAAACAATAGAATGGGAAAGGCTAGAGATCTCTTCAAGAAAATGAGAGATACCAAGGGAACATTTCATGTAAACATGGGCTCAGTAAAGGACAGAATGCTTCCTAACAGAAACAGACGATATTAAGAAGAGGTGGCGAGAATACACAGAAGAACTGTCCAAAAAAGATCTTCATGACACAGATAATCACAGTGGTGTGATCCCGCACCTAGAGCCATACATCCTGGACTGTGAAGTCAAGTGGGCCTTAGGAAGAAACACTACGAACAAAGCTAGTGGTTGTGATGGAATTCCAGTTGAGCTATTTCAAATCCTGAAAGATGATGCCGTGAAAGTGCTGCACTCAATATGCCAGCAAATTTGGAAAACTCAGCAGTGGTCACAGGGCTGGAAAAGGTTAGTTTTCATTCCAATTCCCAAAGAAAGGCAATGCCAAAGAATGCTCGAACTACCACACAATTGCAGTCATTTCACATGCTAGTAAATTAATGCTCAAAATTCTCCAAGCCAGGCTTCAGGAATACATGAACCAGGAACTTCCAGATGTTCAAGCTGGTTTTATAAAAGGGAGAGGAACCAGAAATCAAACTGCCAACATCCACTGGATCATCAAATAAGCAAGACATTTCCAGAAAAACATCTATTTCTGCTATATTGACTATACCAAAGACTTTGACTATGTGGATCACAATAAACTGTGGAAAATTCTGAAAGAGATGGGAACACCAGACCACCTGACCTGTCTCTTGAGAAACCTGTATGCAGGTCAGGAAGCAACAGTTAAAACTGGACATGGAATACACTGGTTCCAAATAGGAAAAGGAGTATGTCAAGGCTGTATATTGTCACCCTGCTTATTTAACTTATATGCAGAGTATATCATGAGAAATGCTGGGCTGGATGAAGCATAAGCTGGAATCAAGATTGCCAGGAGAAATATCAATAACCTCAGATATGCAGATGACACCACTCTTATGGCAGAAAGTGAAGAAGAACTAAAGAGCTTCTTGATGAAAGTAAAAGAGGAGAGCAAAAAGGTTGGATTAAAACTCAACATTCAGAAAACCAAGATCATGGCATCTGGTCCCATCACTTCATGGCAAATAGATGGGGAAACAGTGGAAACAGTGGCTGATTTTATTTGGGGGGGGGGGCTCCAAAATCACTGCAGATGGTGACTACAGCCATGAAATTAAAAGATGCTTGTTCCTTAGAAGAAAAGTTATGACCAACCTAGACAGCATATTAAAAAGCAGAGACATTACTTTGCCAACAAAGGTCCGTCTAGTCAAGGCTATGGTTTTTCCAGTAGTCATGTATGGATGTAAGAGTTGGACTATAAAGAAAGCTGAGCGCCAAAGAATTGATGCTTTTCAACTGTGGGGTTGGGGAAGACTCTTGAGAGTCCCTTGGACTGCAAGCAGATCCAAACATTTCATCCTAAAAGAGATCAGTCCTGGGTGTTCGTTGGAAGAACTGATGTTGAGGCTGAAACTCCAATACTTTGGCCACCTGATGTGAAGAGCTGACTCATTGGAAAAGACAGTGATGCTGGGAAAGATTGAGGGCAGGAGGAGAAGGGGACAACAGAGGATGTGATGCTTGGATGGCATCACCGTCTCAATGGACATGATTTTGGGTAAACTCTGGGAGTTCGTGATGGACAGGGAGGCCTGGCGTGCTGCAGTTCATGGGCTCACAAAGAGTCAGACACGACTGAGAGACTGAACTGAACTGAATAATCTTAACCCTTAAAAACCTTAATGTCTGGCAAAAACCAAGAAGCAAGTAATTATGCATTTCCTGCTTGGAAAACTTAAGCTTTGGTCTTCTCTCCACAGCAGGCAAAGATAGGTACACAGATGCACCCAGCCAATTAATGTTCTAATAGTTTATCCTATTTGAAATGACCCAGATTGTCCAGGAATTCTCTTCATTTGAATTAGTTTAGTTTCAAGTAACCAAAATCTGGAGAGACTACCATAGAGAGACATTCACAAAATATAATTATTCCTAACAGAGTTTACTTGAAAGGTCTTTTTGTTTCCCCTTTACACTTACAGCTCATACAAGATTGAAGTTCCAGAGAGCCCAGGTAGGTTATTTATATCTCAAAGGCATCAGAGAAATACCAATTCCTTCTAGAAAGCTAGCTTAATCAATTGCAAGAGGCTCGCTTTGATAAACAGCAGAGCCATTAGAGGCCATTGTTGCCCAGAGGCACCTCCATCGAGCAAGGACAGCAACCACAGGGCCCCACAGGCTAGTAAACAGTCACCTTGGGGTTTCCCAGTAACTTGCAGGGTCACTCTTGGAAATTTTGGGCCCCACAAGTGAGCTGGCACCCCGCAAATTTCCATTCTCTGTCCTGTATTTCCCAACGACTCAGTGCTCACGGGAGTTTCTTCAGTCTCCAGGGTGCTGGCCCACCAATTTGGGGGCTGCACCCCTGCACTTGCCCAGCTTCACAACCAAAGAAAGAGATCGGAGTCGGCGACAGAGATGACATGGTTGAATGGCTGGGGGAGCCTACCTGTCTGAAGCAAGGGCCTGGAACAACACCCCACCTTGTGCAGTGACAGACAGTGGACAGAACATGGCAGCGGGCAGGGCGTGGGGTGTGTGGTGGGGGTGGGGCATAGTGAGGTGGGCGGGGAGGTTACAGGTTATAAGGGCATTGACTTCAGGTGGGCTCATCAGTCACCAGGGAAGCTAGCAAAGACGCACGCCCCTCATTGCACCTTGGAAGAGAACAGTCACCAGCTGGGGCCTGGGGCAAATGGGTAGGGAGTTCAGACCTCTGCCTGAGATACAGGTGAAGCAGGCCCTGGTTGGGCAGGGGATGGACAGAGAGCAAGGGCACAGCCATCTTGAGGGGCCTGACCATACAGGTGAACAGAGGGCTGGATGCCTCGTGGTTGCCTTGGATTCCACCCACGACCCCCAGTTAGTAGCACTAGGCAAGGATTTAGGAGGAAGCTTTAGAGGCACCACCCACTAGTGCTCCCAAGTTTGTTAGAGCTGGACAGTGTCCTAGAGATCAGTGAAAACAGCTGGCTTCTCAGGGCCTATTGACAGATACAAGAACTGACGTGCAGATATGTGAAGTGTCTGAGGTCAGACAGCTGGTGGGGCAGAGCTGGGCCCAGGATCGAGGACATCATTTCTTAAAGCAGTGGTTCTCAACCTTGGCTGCACATTAAAATCGCCTGGGGAGCTTTAATATGTACATTTGCCCAAGCGCCACTCCAGACCAATTAAATCAGAACGTCTCAGAGGTAAGACCTGGCATTTTTTCCCAAAATGCCCCTATGGTACAAGCCTAATCTGCCAATAGTTGACAACTACTGTCCAAAAACAGTATCAGAATCACCTGGAGGACTGATTAAATTGAAGACCACCTGACTCCAACCCCAGAGGGTCTGATACAGTAGGTCTGGGGTGAGGCACAAGAATTTGCATTCCTAACAAACTCCCAAGAGATGCTGATGCTGGTGCTGCTGGTCTGGCCTGGACACTATCCCTGTGGTCAGTCCCTTTACTGAGTCCCAAAGGCAAAGGCCTGTGGTTGTCACCACTTTTGTTTGTTTGTTTGTTTGTTTTTTGGCTGTGCCATGAAGCATGTGGGATTCTAGTTCCATGATCAGGGATTGAACCCATGACCCCTGTGGTGGAAGCAGGAAGTCTTAACCACTGGACCGCCAGGAAAGTCCCCTGTCCCCACTTTTGATACTTACACCTTTTCATGCTGTTCTTGACTTTCTCTCCTAAGGCTAATTTCCATGATCACTTGTTGCAGATTTTGACCTATTTTTACCCATTTATAAAAGGTTGGGGTATGAGTGAAGGTTAAAATTATGTTTGCTCTAAGCACCCCATCATTCTATGAAGTGGAAGAAGAATGACCTTGCTTATTCTGAACACAGTATACCAATTCTAAGACTTCTATCAAGCCGCTCCACACACACACATTTTCCTGAGTTCTGTGTGTGTATATGAATCAGAACATGACAATTTCATTTTCCTGAAGACACTCCATTCCCAACTGATGACTAGGTTCTAGGTTATACCAACCTCAAAGAGTTGAAAGGTCTCCTAGGTGGTTGCCAAGCCAAATACAGAGGCATGGAAACCTCACCATGTTCCTCCAGTGGATGGATTTTCCAGTTCAAGGAATGACAATCTGTCTGTGAGGAATCTTCCCCAGCTACAATTCAAACTGAGAACCTGAGAATGCAACCCCCAGAGCTTTAGACACTGGAGCTATGAATAGAGATGTGGCTAGGGTAGAGGCAAAGGGCAGGATGACTTCTCCCATCCTTGCAATGAGGGCTGTGAGAACTAGAAGATCATGTCCACAGCAAGGGGGTGAAGGGGGTTGGCAACCTTCAGAAGAGGGGGGCTGTCATGGAGAAATGCTCGCAAACATAAGGAAGAGCCATGGTGGCAGTGACTGGGTCACATGATGCTGGAAGATCATTCCTCCATTTTGGTGCACTGTTAGAACCTCCATCCCTTGCCTCAGCACCATGAGTAGACAAGACACCCTGTCTTTGAGGACTAGGCCATGTTGGGAAAGACATGGCCTAGGAGCCAGACCCTAGTTCAAAGCCCCTCCTGGACACTTATCATTTGTGAACTTGAAGATGTTCCTACTCTTCCCATCTTTAAAATGGACATATTTACACGTTCGTTGTGAGGGTTTAAACTTAACATGTAAGTTGCACACAGTACAGTGCCTGGTACATAGTAGGCACTCAGTAAGTGGTACCTTCTATTGCCTCAAAATCAAATGTGGGTTGAGGTTTGGTACACCAGATACCACTCTGACAGATTTTTTTCCCCCACACAATTCAGACAGCCTGAAGAACACACATAAATGCAGTGGAAAGAATAAAAATAGAACATCTGGAGACAGATTCTAGTTCCAGCTCTGACTGCAACAGATCATGTGACTTGGCAAATCAATTACTTCTGTTCTCTCATCAGTAAAAGGGGGAAATTGTGCCACATGACCTCCAAAGCCTCTTCCCTTCCAACATTACATAAGTGCCTAGAACCTCACTGTTTAGTGTCCACCATACCCTAAAGCAGCATTTTCCAGACTTTCTTGATAAGAATCACTGAGGATGCTTTTAAACATACAGATTTCTAGGGCCTTCCCATAAAACAGAACTGTCCAAAACAGTAGCCACTAGGCATGTGGGATTATCAGCCTTTAAACATAACTAGTTGAAATTGCGGAGAAGGCAATGGCACCCCACTCCAGTACTCTTGCCTGGAAAATCCCATGGATGGAGGAGCCTGGAAGGCTGCAGTCCATGGGGTCGTTGAACGTCGGACACGACTGAGCGACTTCCCTTTCACTTTTCACTTTCATGCATTGGAGAAGGAAATGGCAACCCACTCCAGTGTTCTTGCCTGGAGAATCCCAGGGACGGGGGAGCCTGGTGGGCTGTCGTCTATGGGGTCGCACAGAGTCGGACATGACTGAAGTGACTTAGCAGGAGCAGCAGCAGTCCAAATTTAGATGTCCCATAAGTATAAAATACACAAAGAAATTTAAAATTTAGTATGAAAAAAGATTATAAAACATTTCAATAATGTTTTATTGCTCACATGTTAAAATAATAGTGTTCTGGATATGCAGGTAAAATATATTGTTTATACTTTAAATCATAAAATATATTATTAAAGTTAATAAAATATACTTGAGTAAAATAGAGGAAAACAACAGAATGAGAAAGACTAGAGAGCTCTTCAAGAAAATTATAGATACCAAGGGAACATTTCATGCAAGGATGGGCACAATAAAGGACAGAAATGGTATGGACCTAACAGATGCAGAAGATATTAAGAAGTGGCAAGAATACACAGAAGAACTATACAAAAAAGATCTTAATGACCCAGATAACCACAATGGTGTGATCACTCACCTAGAACCAGACATCTTGGAGTGTGAAGTCAAGTGGGCCTTAGAAAGCATCCCTACGAACAAAGCTAGTGGGGGTGATGGAATTGCAGCTGAGCTATTTCAAATCCTAAAAGATGATGCTGTGAAAGTGCTGCACTCAATATGCCAGCAAATTTGGGAAACTCAGCAGTGGCCACAGGACTGGAAAAGGTCAGTTTTCATTCCAATCTCAAAGAAAGGCAATGCCAAAGAATTTTCAAACTACTGCACAATTGCACTCTTTTCCCATGCCGGCAAAGTAATGCTCAAAACTCTCCAAGCTAGGCTTCAACAGTACATTAACCAAGAACTTCCATATGTTCAAGCTGGATTCAGAAAAGGCAGAGGAACCAGAGATCAAATTGCCAACATCCATTGGATCATAGAAAAGGCAAGAAGGGAATTCCAGAAAAACATCTACTCCTGCTTCATTGACTATGCCAAATCCTTTGACTGTGTGGATCACAACAAACTGTGGAAAATTTAAGAGATGGGAATACCAGACTACCTGACCTGCTCCTGAGAAACCTGTATGCAGGTCAAAAAGCAACAGTTAGAACTGGACATGGAACAACAGACTTGTTCCAAATTGAGAAATGAGTACATCAAGGCTGTATATTGTTACCCTGCTTCTTTAACTTATATGCAGTGCACATGATGTGAAATGCCAGGCTGGATGAAGCACAAGCTGGAATCAAGATTGCCAGGAGAAATATCAATAACCTGAGATATGCAGAGAACACCACCCTTATGGCAGAAAGTCAAGAAGAACAAAAGAGCCTCTTGATGAAAGTGAAAGAGGAGAGTGAAAAAGCTGGCTTAAAAGTCAACATTCAAAAACTAAGATCATGGCATCTGGTCCCATCACCTCATGGCAAATAGATGGGGAAACAATGGAAATAGTGACAGAGATTATTTTCTTAGGCTCCAAAATCACTGTAGATGATGATGTATCTACCTAAAGAAACTAAAGACCTATATATAGAAAACTATAAAATACTGGTGAAAGAAATCAAGGAGGACACTAATAGATGAAGAAATATACCATGTTCATGGAGTGGAAAAATCAATATAGTGAAAATGAGTATACTACCCAAAGCAATTTATAGATTCAATGCAATCCCTATCAAGCTACCAACGGTATTCTTCACAGAGCTAGAACAAATAATTTCACAGTTTATATGGAAATACAAAAAACCTCGAATAGCCAAAGCAATCTTGAGAAAGAAAAATGGAACTGGAGGAATCAACCTGCCTGACTTCAGGCTCTACTACAAAGCTATAGTCATCAAGACAGTATGGTACTGGCACAAAGACAGAAATATAGATCAATGGAACAAAATAGAAAGCCCAGAGATAAATCCACACACATATGGACACCTTATCTTTGACAAAGGAGGCAAGAATATACAATGGATTAAAGACAATATCTTTAACAAGTGGTGCTTTGAAAACTGGCCAACCACTTGTAAAACAATGAAACTAGAACGCTTTCTAACACCATACACAAAAATAAACTCAAAATGGATTAAAGATCTAAATGTAAGACCAGAAACTAGAAAACTCCTAGAGGAGAACATAGGCAAAACACTCTCTGACATACATCACAGCAGGATCCTCTATGACCCACCTCCCAGAATATTGGAAATAAAAGCAAAAATAAACAAATGGGACCTAATTAAACTTAAAAGCTTCTGCACAACAAAGGAAACTATTAGCAAGGTGAAAAGACAGCCTTCAGAATGGGAGAAAATAATAGCAAATGAAGCAACTGACAAACAACTAATCTCAAAAATATACAAGCAACACCTACAGCTCAGTTCCAGAAAAATAAATGACCCAATCAAAAAATGGGCCAAAGAACTAAATAGACATTTCTCCAGGGAAGACATACAGATGGCTAACAAACACATGAAAAGATGCTCAACATCACTCATTATCAGAGAAATGCAAATCAAAACCACTATGAGGTACCATTTCACGCCAGTCAGAATAGCTGCGGTCCAAAAGTCTACAAGCAATAAATGCTGGAGAGGGTGTGGAGAAAAGGGAACTCTCTTACACTGTTGGTGGGAATGCAAACTAGTACAGCCACTATGGAGAACAGTGTGGAGATTCCTTAAAAAACTGGAAATAGAACTGCCTTATGATCCAGCAATCCCACTGCTGGGCATACACACTGAGGAAACCAGAAGGGAAAGAGACACGTGTACCCCAATGTTCATCGCAGCACTGTTTATAATAGCCAGGACATGGAAGCAACCTAGATGCCCATCAGCAGATGAATGGATAAGAAAGCTGTGGTACATATACACAATGGAGTAATTCTCAGCCATTAAAAAGAATACATTTGAATCAGTTCTAATGAGGTGGATGAAACTGGAGCCTATTATACAGAGTGAAGTAAGCCAGAAAGAAAAACAGCAATACAGTATACTAACGCATATATAAGGAATTTAGAAAGATGGTAACAATAACCCTGTGTACGAGACAGCAAAAGAGACACTGATGTATAGAACAGTCTTTTCGACTCTGTGGGAGAGGGAGAGGGTGGGATGATTTGGGAGAATGGCATTGAAACATGTGTAATATCATATATGAAATGAGTCGCCAGTCCAGGTTTGATGCACGATACTGGATGCTTGAGGCTGGTGCACTGGGACGACCCAGAGGGATGGTATGGGGAGGGAGGAGGGAGGAGGGTTCAAGATGGGGAACACATGTATACCTGTGGCGGATTCATTTTGATATATGGCAAAACCAATACAATATTGTAAAGTTAAAAAATAAAATAAAATTTAAAAAAAATAGTCAACATTCAAAAAACTAAGATCACGGCATCTGTTCCCATCACCTCATGGCAAATAGATGGGGAAACAATGGAAATAGTGACAGACATTATTTTCTTGGGCTCCAAAATCACTGTAGATGATGATGCAGCCATGAGATTAAAGATACTTGCTCCTTCGAAGAAAAGCTATAACCAACCTAGACAGCATATTAAAAAGAGACATTACCTTGCTGACAAAGGTCCATCTAGTCAAAGCTCTGGTTTATCCAGTAGTCATGTATGGATGTGAGAGTTGGACCAGAAAGAAAGCTGAGCGCCGAAGAATTGATGCTTTTGAACTATGGTGTTGGAAAAGATTCTGGAGAGTCCCTTGGATTGTAAGGAGATCAAACCAGTCAGTTCTAAAGGAAATCAGTCTTCAACATTCATTGGAAGGACTGATGCTGAAGCTGAAGCTCCAATACTGGTGACCATGAGGTTTTTGAGGACACAGCTCGGGAATTGCAGGATCTGGTCAGATAGGAAATGCTAGCTCTTAGTGGATCAGAGAAGGCTCTCTGATGGCTTTTGTCTCAACTCCCTAGATTTTTCCTTTTGTGGAATCTGTGGAAATGAACTGGAAGGATTGGCCCTGGTAACTGGAGGACAAAAAATCATTTTTTCCTCACTCAACTCTCCACCACTCCTTTTGTTATCACATATAGTCACGTGGTGACGCTCAGAAGGGATATCGTGATTGCTGTTCATCCCTTTATGACTCACTGCTTCTACTGCGGTCAGGACTGTACTCAGGAATGTGCATAGGCACATGAAAGATGGATGCTTCCCCTAGGAGTCCTAGCTTGGGAAACATTCTGAGAAAACTACTCTGGTCCAACCCAGGCGGCATCAGAGAAAAGGACAAATCAAACAAAGGTCTTGTTGGTATGGAACTCAATCAGTCTGGGATGCCATCAGGTCTACCCCTGGTGCATCTCCACCCCGCCTCAGTGGTAGAACTGGGAGGGATGAGTAAGATGCCTGCATCAGTAAGAGACGACTAAGTCCAACCAGGGAAGGAAAACTTTGGTGGAGAGTCTGTCTACACCCCCATCTAGAGCACGGAACAACGCTTCTGGTGGAAAAAAGCCACGGCTGTGGATGCCGCTTTTTTTCTCTCTTCCAGATGGGAACTAGCAGTTCCAAAAACCACTCTTTTAAAATGTATTTTAAAAACTGGGACAAGTTTGATCCCCGGAGTTTAAAAAAGACACTCCTGATCTTCTTCTGTGATAATGAATGGCCATGGTATCCTTTAGAAGATGGGGAACACTGGCCTGTTAAAGGGTGTCTCAATTATGATACTGTTTTACAACTAGACCGGATCTGTAGAAAACAAGAGAAATGGGCAGAAGTGCCATATGCGTTGCTCTTGATCTCTCTGCGAGACATGCCAGCCTTATGTCCTAAGGGTACAGATTTGGGTGTGAAACCTTCAGCTGCCTCCTGTTCTCTTACTTTACCCATGAACCTGAGGCTCCCAACTGAACAGGCTGGGAGTCAGGGCACCCTTCTAGGAGGGGTTGCCTCAGTCTCAGTAGAAATTCAAACAGTACCATTTGTGGTTGAGACTATCAAGAGGATCCAAAAAGTACATACAAGACTTTATGGGACTAACTTTACTCTATGAGCTTACTTGGAGAGATGTAATGCATGTCTTGGGACAGACGCTGACTTCTGACTTGAAAACTTGAGTTTGGGAGGAAGCTACTACTTTTGGAGATGAATGGCTTGAATGTGAGATAAGAGGAAAGAGGGAGCTCGAAATAGCCCTCCTCTCTACTGGGAGCCAAGCAGTTCCTATAACAGAGCCACTTTGCTGAATGTATTCTTGAAGCACTCAAGTGAGCACGTGCTAAGACTGGGCTAAGTTTACTGACAAAGAATAGGGACAGAAGGAAACTCCTGGTAAATTCCTAAATAATTATTGGAGGCTCTCTACAAGTTTACTGATGTTGAGCCTGAAAGTTCAGAGGGAGAAGTGATCTTAAAAGATTTCTCACTCAGTCGGCTCCAGATATCTGACGTAAGTTACAAAAAGGGGCGTTTGGACCAAATCAGTTTTTTAAAAAACTGTTGCAGCTGGCTCAGATGGCATATTATGGTAGAGAATATGAGGAGGAAAATAAAAGGCAAAAAAGAACCAGGCGAAAGACTGACGCCTCAACAATGGCTGTTAGTCCTGCTCTGAAACAGCCTGAGAAAAATGCCCAGAGGGACCCAGGTGAAAAGGGATGGGCTTGTTATTACTGTGGAAAGGAGGGGCATCTCAAGTGGGATTGCCCTCAGGCATCTAAGCTGCCCCCTGCTCCAGGTCTGGTCTGCAAAGGACGATACTGGAGAAGAGACTGCCCTCCGAGGTGTAGGCCCCAGGGGTCAGGCTCTTAGGACAATCAGGACTGAAGGTGCCCAGGGGTCCCCACACAAACTCCCATCCTAATTACACCTGAGGAACCCCGTGTATTAATAACTGTGGACGGCCAAACAGTTGATTTCTTTTGGACACTGGGGCAAATTTCTCTGTGCTCACTGAAGCCCCTGGTCCACTTTCCTCTGGATCTACTACCATAATCGGACTGTCTGGACCAGCCAAATGCTATTATGCCAGTCATCCTTTAAGCTACAACTGGGACTCTGTGCTGTTTTCTTGAGTTTCTAATCGTGCCAGAGTCTCCCTCACCGCTTCTGGGGAGGGATATACTGAGCAAGGTCCAGGCCTCTGCTCTTTCTCTCCCATTAATTGAACAAAATGTAAATCCTAAAGTGTGGGCTGATGGAAAAACTGTAGGTCGAGCACACAATGCTGTTCCTATCTTTATCAAGCTCAAAGACCCTCACCCATTTTCACATCAAAAGCAGTATCCATTAAACTTGAGGTGTTAAGGAAGGGTTAAAACCCATCATTGAGAATTTAAAGGAGCAGGGGCTATTAATTCCCTGTAACAGTCCCGACAACACTCCTATTTTTGGGTGGAAAAAAGTCAAATGATAAATGGAGACTTGTTCAAGATACATGAATAATAAGTGTTTAATCCTTATACTTTATTGTCTGAAATTCCTAAATGAACCTAATATGACTAAGACAATTGAAAGGATTCTTGGGCATTACAGGCTATTGCCGCATTTGGATTCTGGGTTACGGGGATCTTGCCCAGCCTTTATATAAACTTATAACTGAGACTTAGTAGGCCCAAACCAACAAGTTGGTTTGGTCCCCAGAGACTCAAAAAGCTTTTGCTGCTGCTGCTGCTGCTAAGTCACTTCAGTCGTGTCCGACTCTGTGCGACCCCATAGATGGCAGCCCATCAGGCTCCCCTGTCCCTGGGATTCTCCAGGCAAGAACACTGGAGTGGGTTGCCATTTCCTTCTCCAGTGCATGAAAGTGAAAAGTGAAGCTTTTAAGGCTCTTCAAACTGCTCTCTTACAGGCTCCAACTTTGAGCTTGCCCACAGGATCAGAGTTGTTACTGAAAAAAAAAAGGCGATGGCAACATTGTATAAGGGCAATTGTTACTATTTTGCTAATGCCTAAAGCTCATAAATTTACTAATGGGCAAAATTTTACTATACTGACTTCTCATGATGTAAGTGGGGTCTTAAACTCTAAAGTTCAGAGTGACAATGGCTCCGTCTTTAAAGCTGCTATAACTCAGGGGTGGCAAAAGCTCTAGGAATAGAATATCACACTGTTCCTGGAGACCCCAATCTTCAGAAAAAGTTGAAAAGGCTAATGACATTATTAAAAGACACCCTGTGTGAGCTAACTCAGGAAACACAAGACAGTTGGTTTAAAGTTTTACTCGTAGCTTTAATGAGGGCTCAAACTGCCCCTAAGAAGAAGGGACTGTCTCTATGACAGTCTGTTTTTCTGCACAGATATCCTCATAGATCCTAAAGCCTTAGGACTATTTGACTCAGCTTTCAGCGTTTCAACCTCCTCATTGTCGTGGCCCAGGCGCAGGTTGGAAAAGAATTTCCAGACATGAGACAGAATGAAAGAATCAAGTTTATTAGAATGGGAGACGCTGTTAGAACAGCAGGCCAGCTCAAGGGAGAACCGAACAGGGGTCCTTAGTCCACTTTTATACCCAGGGTACAAGGCGTGGGATAGGGGTCTTGCAGGTCATTTGCTGATTGGATGAGGCATGTATGCTGGGTCGGGGAAGAGTAGGGCAAATACCTTCTCCCAATGGGGTAGAAGGAGAGACAGGTTATACTGTTCCATTAATAGTTACAACATGGGGGAGGGAAGGATAAGGATCTGGTTTTTCTGTTCCTGCATTCCAAGACCCTCCTTGGTTTTATCTGCTCTTTTGTCCTTGGGTCACCACACTCATCAATTGAAGGCTTCCCATCCAGTCCATAAGGTTGCAAAGAGTAGGACTCGACTTGGCAATTGAACAACAACAACAAGGGAATGGAGGCTTTTTCCTGGTGGCACTAGTGGTACAGAATCCGCTTGCAATACAGGAGACGCGACTTCCATCCCTGGGTCAGGAAGATCCCCTGGAGGAGGAAATGGCAACCCACTCCAGTATTCTTGCCTGGGAAATCCTGTGGACAGCAGAGGCTGGACTACAGTCCATGGGTTTGTAAGAGAGTCAGACAACACTTAGAAACTAAACAACCAGAGGAAGATCAGAAACACACCTCTGTGATGCAAATGGAAAGGAAATCCAAAAAAGATGGATAAATGTCTACAGTAACTGATTCACTTTGCTGTACAGCAGAAACTAAAACAACACTGTCAAGCAACTATACGCCAATAAAAATTAATTAAAAAAAAATAAAAAACAAACAAATGCTCCTCTGAGTAGGAGACCTGGGAGCAGAGACTGGATTGCAAGCGGGGAGGTACTGTGCAAAGAACCCAAGGTGAGCTTTGCAAAGAGGAATCAACAAATACCAACTCTAAGGTGGAAATAAACTTTGTAGGTTACAGCAATCACAAGAGGAGCAGGAGACTACAGGGGCATAGAGCAGGCAGCAAGACGGGAAATGAATTAGAAAAGACACCAGGACAAGTAGAGCTCTAGTGGGATTTTTGTGTGTCTGTGTGAGATGGAAAATTGAATTATTCCTTGCATGGGATGGAAAGCCCTTGAACAGATAGAAATAGGGAAGTGACATCAGTTCATTTCCATTTCCCAAGAATCCTTAAGGTCATTTTCTGTGTTGAGGTAGGGGCAAAATGGGTGAAGGAGCTCAAAAGGTACCAACTTTCAGGCTGACTGAATAAAGTTAATATTTTAAGGTAAGACGAGTAAAACAGAAATGTTTTTCCCTGCCCTCTAGTGTGCACTGTTCATCTGCACTATGCATTAACCTGACCTCCCCAACGACAGAAACACCTGCTCAACTAGAAAGATCAATTCTTCTTCTTCTAGTGCCAGCCATGAAAACTCCTTAGAAGATAACACGCCTCTCTCAATTCTGCATGGGATCACCAAGACTCGCCATGTACCCTGCATGTGCATAGAGCTTTGGTGAAACTGATGCACAACACCAATAGATCATTTCCCTTAAAGATACGGACTGGTACAGAACAGACCAGGTCACAGGACCTGAGGAGGTATGGAGCCATACCTACCAGAAGTTCTCACCTTAAATACTTGCTTAAGACCTTACTAGTCTCACTAGCTATACTGTTCATATCCTGCCTATTTGACGACATGATCGTTTCTTGCATTACCAGATGTGTGACTGAGCCTCTGATAAAAGCAACAATAACTAAGTGACTTGAAACCATTCACCCAATAGATAGCTCTCAAAGATCAATGATGGTAATAGCAGAACTCTAGCTATGGGAAGAAGCAACAAGAGGGAATCATTTCCTGACTGTAACAGACCAGCAAGACAGGCCATCCAGAGGCTGGGGGTTACTGTCAGGAGGGCCTAGTCCCCTAATAGCACATGCAGGGTCCTATCAAAGAAATCCTGGCCTGACCTGGGGATGAGCATTCCTAGTGTTGTGGGCCACATTGGTCACAAAACGCCTCTCAAACCTTGGTCAAAGTTAAGACCTAAAGGGAGGAGTTTGTAAAACAAAGATTGTTGCCCACCATCCAGTCCTACTGGAATCCAGTTGTGAGCCACTGCGGTCACTGACCTAAATTATACCCTAAAAGGAATTCAAGGTGAAGATCAGAGTGAGGAATTTTGTCCTCTGGGAAAACTGACAAAACTGATGCCAGGTACCATTAGGCGTTTTTGGGTGAAAATTTTATGAACCCAGTTTCCTGCATCTTCCCATACTTGGAAAAGCACTAAAACCATTAACTCAGATGTCTGTTCCCGAATGAAGAGCAGTAACCTTCCAGCAAGATGTGTGCTTGACTGTACCCACCCAATTCTAAAGTCACAGACATACTGGCTTCCCCTCTCCTCCCCTCTTCAGAACTGTCCTCAGAGCTCTTCTAAAAGACTGTTTCCCTGGTTATCATCCTCAGGTTGGTTCAAGTGAAACTTTCCATTTATTTGTGAAGCTATTAATTTTTTCATCTTTATAAAATAAGTAAGTCATGTGTGTACTGTGCTAAGTCGCTTCAGTCACGTCTATTTGCACCTCTATGTACTGGAGCCTGCCAGGCTCCTCTGTCCATGGGCTTCTCCAGGCAAGAATACTGGAGTGGGTTGCCATGTCCTCCTCCAGGGCATCCTCCCAACCCAGGGATCGAACCCAGCTCTCTTATGTCTCCTGCATTGACAGGTGGGTTCTTTACCACTAGCGCCACCTGGGAAGCTCCTAAGTAAGTCATGGGGATGTCATACACAGCATATTTGAAAGATGCTAAAAGTACATCTTAAAAGTTGTCATCACAAGGAAAAACTCATAATTATGTGTAGTGGTGGATGTTTTCTAGACCTATTGTGATCATTTCACAATAGCTACAAATATTGAATCATTATGTTGTGTATCTGAAATATAGTATGTCAATTACACCTCAATAAAAAAAAGATCTGTTTCATTTCTTAAAGAAAAATAAACTTTGACAGTCTCTACAATAATATAAAAAAAGACAAGGGGAAGATTTCAGAGCCAGGGTACAATTAATTGGAAATAAGGGACTCTTGTTTCTCTAGCATCCTGGCCAATTTTGGACCAGCTTCTCTGGGTGAAGCTGGAGGATTTAGATTAGGGATATTGAAATATGCCTTCTGACCTTTCCTTTACAAAGCACGCTAAAAATTCTCAATCAAGCTAACTTTAAGGCACTCCATTGTCCTTTCCATACCTTTGGCTTTGTGAGAACCATCCCCCTAGTGGATGATTTAGAAAAACCATATACACAGATCATAAAAGTCAATGAATATTTGAGTGTTTTTGGTGTGCTAGACCCCAGGCTGCTGGAACGATTATTTTTAGTTACTATTTTTGGCCACATTGAATTGCTTGTGGGATCTTGGTTTCCCAACCAAGGATCAAACCCGGGCCCTCAGCTGTGAAAGCACAGAGTCCTACCCACTGGACAAAGGGATTGTCCCTGTTGGAAAGATTATCACTCGGGGCTACTTTTACTCTGGAGCAACATAAGTGTTTTCCATAAGCACGACACCAAATGGAATACAAATGGAGACAAAATGCAACAAATGAATTTAACCATATACCAAGTTGTTGATCTAACTTCACAGGGCATGACTTGAACAACACAGTAATATAGCCAGAAAAAAAGAACTGCCAAAAAACAAGCTTCAGTTGTTTTCAGTTATCAGTGCCACTACAGATGGTGACTGCAGCCATGAAATTAAAAGACCCTTACTCCTTGGAAGGAAAGTTATGACCAACCTAGATAGCATATTCAAAAGCAGAGACGTTACTTTGCCAACAAAGGTCTGTCTAGTCAAGGCTATGGTTTTTCCTGTGGTCATGTATGGATGTGAGAGTTGGACTGTGAAGAAGGCTGAGCACCGAAGAATTGATGCTTTTTTAATTTTTTTATTTTTAAACTTTACATAATTGTATTAGTTTTGCCAAACATCAAAATGAATCCACCACAGGTATACATGTGTTCCCCATCCTGAACCCTCCTCCCTCCTCCCTCCCCATACCATCCCTCTGGGTCGTCCCAGTGCACTAGCCCCAAGCATCCAGTATCGTGCATCGAACCTGGACTGGCAACTCGTTTCTTACATGATATTTACATGTTACAATGTCATTCTCCCAAATCTTCCCACCCTCTCCCTCTCCCACAGAGTCCATAAGACTGTTCTATACATCAGTGTCTTTTTTGCTGTCTCGTACACAGGGTTATTGTTACCATCTTTCTAAATTCCATATATATGCGTTAGAATACTGTATTTATGTTTTTCCTTCTGGCTTACTTCACTCTGTATAATAGGCTCCAGTTTCATCCACCTCATTAGAACTGATTCAAATGTATTCTTTTTAATGGCTGAGTAATACTCCATTGTGTATATGTACCACAGCTTTCTTATCCATTCATCTGCTGATGGACATCTAGGTTGCTTCCATGTCTTGGCTATTATAAACAGTGCTGCGATGAACATTGGGGTACACGTGTCTCTTTCCCTTCTGGTTTCCTCGGTGTGTATGCCCAGCAGTGGAGAATTGATGCTTTTGAACTGTGGTGTTGGAGAAGACTCTTGAGACTCCCTTGGACTGCAAGGAGATCCAACCAGTCCATTCCAAAGGAGATCAGCCCTGGGATTTCTTTGGAAGGAATGATGCTAAAGCTGAAACTGCAGGACTTTGGCCACCTCATGCGAAGAGTTGACTCATTGGAAAAGACTCTGATGCTGGGAGGGATTGGGGGCAGGAGGAGAAGAGGACGACAGAGGATGAGATGGCTGGATGGCATCACTGACTCGATGGACGTGAGTCTCAGTGAACTCTGGGAGTTGGTGATGGACAGGGAGGCCTGGTGTGCTGCGATTCATGGGGTTGCAAAGAGTCGGACACGGTTGAGCGACTGATCTGATCTGATCTGATCTGATACACACTCACAGCCTGAAAAACTGAATATACAGTTATGTTGATGTCATTAGGAACAAAGACTTTAAACATGAAACAAAAGATACACAAGCATGAAATGAAAGGAAAAGAAGCCTGGTGGTACTGATTTTGAATTCGAAATAACAGTATAAACTCATGGCTATTTTCCTCTTAAAAATATATACATCCTAACTCTCTACTGGAAAGACATAGAAGCAAAGAGACACCCAATTGTAATTACTCTGAAAACCGGTAATGGGAAAAAAATTGACAATTTATCCTCCCTTTCCTACACAGACTGAATTACAAGTAAACCAGTAACTGATGGGGGAAAGTACTTTATAGAAAAGTTCTCACTAATAAAGAAGGAATCCTAGAGTTCTAATATCTCCATCTTGTAACCTTCAATGAGATGATGGATCTAGCCACTGGAGAACTTTATAAAGTAGTATCAAATTGACAACATCTACTCAACCAGCGGCCCACACTTCTGCCCCAGGAGAAGGTCAGATGTCTCCTCACCTGCAGAATGTTCTTGCTTCCATATCACACTGGAATCCCATCAAGCTTTCAGACTTCCTACCAGCTTACAGGATGGAATCTGTAAAAATCAAAAAAATGCAGTAAGTATTACAGAATAGATGGCCTAGTGTCTTTAGCAAGCAAATGGCAAGATAAATGAAAAAGAAAAAACGAAGATACAGGAATTGTCACATAAATGCAACCTGTGGATCCTGGCTGCATTTCATACAAAGCCAACTGGAAAAAAAAATTTATCAGATGACTTGGACAATTTCAATACTGATTGGATATTTGATGATATTAATTTGTTTAGGTATGCAAATGTTATTAAAACAATTTTTATAAAAAGTCCTTATCTTTTACAGATACACTGAAGTTTTTATGGCTGAGATGCTATGATGTCTGGAAGCAGCTTTAAAATAACTCAGTGCCAGTGGTGGCCATGCTGGGGGATGTGTACAAGGAAACAAGTTGGCACCTGAGCTGATGGTTGTTTAAGCTGGTGATGTCTGAATAGGTGTTCCTTGTACACTTCTCTGAACTCTTGTGGATGTTTGGAAATTCCTCATTACAGAAAGAGTAGTGTAGATGCCAGACATTAGGGATTACATGTTAAACAATTATCTCCAGTTGTTTTAAGGAAATCCACGTTTCATCTTTTGCTCTTTGCTACAGACACCACCCTTATGGCAGAAAGTGAAGAACTAAAGAGCCTCTTGATGGAAGTGAAAGAGGAGAGTGAAAAAGTTGGCTTAAAGCTCAACATTCAGAAAACGAAGATCATGGCATCCAGTCCCATCACTTCATGGCATATAGATGCGGAAACAATGGAAGCAGTGACACACTTTATTTTTGGGGTTCCAAAATGACTACAGATGGTTACTGCAGCCATGAGATTAAAAGATGCTTGCTCCTTGGAAGAAAAGCTATGACAAACTTAGACAACATATTAAAAAGCAGAAACATTACTTTGCCGACAAAGGTCCATATAGTCAAAGCTATGGTTTTTCCTGTAGTCATGTATGGATGTGAGAGCTGGACCATAAAGAAGGCTGAGTGCCAAAGAACTGATGCTTTTGAACTATGGTGTTGGAGAAGACTCTTGAGTGTCCCTTGGACTGCAAGGAGATCAAACCAGTCAGTGGTAAAGGATATCAACCCTAAATATGCATTGGAAGGACAGACAGTGAAGCTGAAACTCCAATACCTTGGCCACCTGATGCAAAGAGCTGACTTGTTAGGAAAGACCCTGATGTTGGGCAAGACTGAAGGCAGGAGAAGAAGGGGATGACACAGTATGAGATGGTTGGATGGCATCACTGTCTCAGTGGACATGAGTTTGAGTAAGCTACAGGAGTTGGTGATGGACAGCGAAGCCAGGCGTGCTGCAGTCCATGGGGTCACAAAGAGTCAGACAGAGTGAGTGACTGAACAACAACGACAATGCATTTCTATTATAAAGGGTGTTATGCAGGGCTGAGGGTCTGAAGTGGTTAGGAAAGGCTGAGGAAAAGCCTTTCAGATGCGATCTGCTAGCTGAGCTGCACTGGGTAACCAGCTGAGCTGAGGCAATCAGAGGCCATGCCCAAGGCAGTCCTAGGGCACATCACAGATGCTTTTGAGTAATGGAAATGAGATTGGCAGATCATCCTGGCCTTTTTAAATTCACTGAAGATTTAGACATTTGTCTTAAGAACAGTGAGAAGCCAAAGAAGGATTTTACCTTCAGCTTTGCATTTTGTACATATGGAAGATAGATGTATATACTCACGGCACGGCTCCAAGAGAAAGCCATTGAAAGAAGACCCATAGTGTTTTCTTGGAAGTGTGGGTTTCCTGAAACATGGTAAAATGTGTGAATAATGGAGGGCTGGAAGGACTGATGCTGAAGCTGAAACTCCAATACTTTGGTTACCTGATGGGAAGAACTGACTCATTGGAAAAGACCCTGATGCTGGGAAAGATTAAGGGCAGGAGGAGAAGGGGACGACAGAGGATGAGATGATTGGATGGCATCACTGACTCAATGGACGTGAGTTTGAGCAAGCTCCGGGAGTTGGTGATGGACAGGGAGGCCTGGTGTGCTGCAGTCACAAAGACTCAGACACGACTGAGTGACTGAACTGACTGATGATCATCTCTTTCTTATAGCCAATGTAGAAGTGTTAAAAAAAATTATAAACTCTTCCCTACTGAAATGTGGGTGTGCTCCAGTTGAAGAGAATTTTAGCATGAAATGCTGGGACCACCAGATCTGTAGTTCAACCATGGCGATGCCTTTTACTTATTCTGTGTGGCCTGACAAGAGTAGGGAAGCCTTTTCTTCCATCTGCGGTTGTATGAGTTGGTTTTCACTAAACCATGTATTGCATCATGTGGCATATTCTTTAAGTCTGGCCGTGTTTTCCCATCACGCAGACCATGGTTGATTAGCGTGGCCTTAATTTTGTTGTTGTTCAGTCGCCAAATCATGTCCAACTCTTTGCAACCCCATGGACTGCAGCACACCAGGTTTCCCTGTCCATCAGTATGTCCCGGAGTTTGCTCAGATTCATGTCCATTGAGTCGGTGAAGCCATACAATCATCTCATTCTCTGTTGCCCCTTTCTCCTCCTGCCCTGAATCTTTCCCAGCATTAGGGTCTTTTCCAACGACTCAGTTCTTTGCATCATGTGGTCAAAGTTTTGGAGCTTTGGCTTCAGCATCAGTCTTTCCAATGAATATTCAGAGTTGATTTCCTTTAGGATTGACTGGTTTGATCTTGCTGTCCAAGGGATTCTCAAAAGTCTTCTCCAGCGCCACAATTCAAAAGCATGAATTCTTTGGTGCTCCAGCTCTCACATCCATACATGATTACTGGAAAAACCATAGCTTTGACTAGATGGACCTTTGTTGGCAAAGTAAGGTCTCTGTTTTTTAGTATGGTGTCTAGGTTTGTCATCCCCTTGCTGTCTAGGTTGGCCACAGCATTGTCATGGCAAAGGGGCTTGCATAACTCAGTGACGCTATGAGCCATGCTGTGCAGGACCACGGAAGACAGACAGGTCACAGTGGACAGTTCTGACAAAACCTGGTCCACTGGAGGAGGGGATGGCAAACCACTCCAGTATTCTTGCTGTGAGAACACCATGACAGTATGACAAAAGTTATGATACTGGAAGACGAGCAGCCCAGGTCGGAAGGTGTCCAATATGCTACTGAGGAAGAGTGGAGGGAAATTACTAATAGCTCCAGAAAGGATGAAGACGCTAGGACAAAGCAGAAACAACACTCAGTTGTGGATATGTTTGGTGGTGAAGGTAAAATCCAGTGCTGTAAAGAACAATATTACATAGGAACCTGGAATGTTAGGTCCATGAGTCAAGGTACATTGGACGTGGTCAAGCAAGAAATGGCAAGGTTGAACATCCACATCTTAGGAATCAGTGAACTAAAATGCACAGGAATGGGAAAATTTAATTCAGATGACCATTATATACACTATAGTCAAGAATCCTTTAGAAGAAATGGAGTAGCCCTCCTAGTCAACAGGAGAGTCTAAAATGCAGTACTTGGGTGCAATCTCAAAAACAACAGAGGGATCTTGGTTCGTTTCCGAGGCAAACCATTCAACATCACAGTAATCCAAGCCAATGCCTCAACTACAGATGCCAAAGAAACTGAAGTCGATTGGTTCTATGAAGACCTACAAAACATTCTATAGTTAACATCAAAAAAAAAAAAAAATGTCCTTTTCATCATAGGGGACTGGAATGCAAAAGTAGGAAGTCAAACGATACCTGGAGTAACAGGCAAGTTTGGCCTTGAAGTACAAAATGAAGCAGGACAAAGGCTAACGGAGTTTTGCCAAGAGAACACACTTGTCATAGCAAGCACCCTCTTCCAACAACATAAGAAATGACTCTACGCATGAACATCACCAGGTGGTCAATATTGAAACCAGATTGATTATATTCTTTGCAGCCAAACATGGAGAAGCTCTATACGGTCAGTGAAAACAAGACATGGAGCTGACTGTGGCTCAGATCAACAGCTCCTTATTGCAACATTCAGCCTTAAACTGAAGAAAGTAGGGAAAACCACTAGGCCGTTCAGGTACGAACTAAATCTAATCCCTTATGATTACACAGTGGAGGTGACAAAGAGATTCAAGAGATTAGATCTGCTAGACAGACTGCCTGAAGAACTATGGACAGAGGTTCGTATCACTGTACAGGAATCAGTGACCAAAACCATCTCAAAGCAAAAGAAATGCAAGAAGGCAAAGTGGTTGTCTGAGGAGGCCTTACACATAGCTGAGGAAAAAAGAGAAGCAAAAAGCAAGGGAGAAAGGGAAAGATATACTCAACGGAATGCAGATTTCCAGAGAAATCTGCAAGGAGAGATGAGAATACTTTCTTCAGTGAACAGTTCAAAGAAATAGAGGAAAACAACAGAATGGGAATGACTAGAGATCTCTTCAAGAAAACTGGAGATATCAAGGGAACATTTCATGCAAAGATGGGCACAATAAAGCACAGAAATGGTAAGGACCTAACAGCAGCAGAAGAGACTAAGAGGTGGCAAGAATACAGAGGAGAACTAAATTAAAAAGGTCTTAATGAGCTGGATAACCATGATGCGTGTGGTCACTCACCTACAGCCAGACATCCTGCAGTGTGATGTCAAGTGGGCCTTATGAAGCATTACTACAAACAAAGCTGGTGGAGGTGATGGAATTCCAGTTGAGCTAGTTAGAATCCTAAAAGTTGATGCTGTGAAATTGCTGCACTCAACATGTCAGCAAATTTGGAAAACTCAGCAGTGGCCACAGGACTGGAAAAAGTCAGTTTTCATTCTAATCCCAAAGAAGAGCAATGCCAAAGAATGTTCAAACTACCATACAATAGTGCTCATTTCACATGGTAGTAAGGTTATGCTCAAGATCCTTCAAGCTAGGACTCAACAGTATGTGAACCGAGAACTTTCAGATGTTCAACGTTGGGTTTAGAAAAGGCAGAAGAACCAGAGATCAAATTGCCAACATTTGTTGGATCATACAGAAAGCAAGGAAATTCCAGAAAAAATCTACTTTCTGTTTCACTGACTATGCTAACACCTTTGACTGTGTGGATCACAATAAACTACGGAAATTTCTTAAAGAGATGGGAATACCAGACCACCTTACCTGTCTCCTGAGAAACTTGGATGCAGGTCAAGAAGCAATAGTTAGAATCTTACATGGAACAACGGACTGGTTCCAAATTGGGAAAGAAGTACAACAAGGCTGTATACTGTTACCCTGCTTATTTAACTTCTATGCAGAATACATCATGTGAAATGCTGGGCTGGATGAATCACAAGCTGGAATCAAGACTAGGGGGAGAAATATCAACAATCTCAGATATGCAGATGATACCACTCTAACAGCAGAAAGTGAAGAGGAACTAAAGAGCCCCTTGATGAGGGTCAAAGAAGAGAGTGAAAAGTTGCCTTAAAACTCAACATTCAAGAAACTAAGATGATGGCATCCAGTCTTTTCACTTCATGGCAAATAGATGGGGAAAAGGTGAAGCTATGACAGATTTTATTTTCTTGGGCTCGAAAATCACTGCAGATGGTGACTGCAGCCATGAAATTAAAAGACACTTGTTCCTTTGGAGAAAAGGTATGACAAACATAGACAGTGTATTAAAAAGCAAATACATCACTTTACTGACAAAGGTCTATATGGTCAAAGCTATGGTTTTTCCAGTAGTAGTCATGTATGGATATGTGCGTTGGACCATAAAGAAGGCTGAAAGTGAAAGTGAAGTCGCTCAGTCGTGTCCGACTCTGCAGCCCCATGGACTGTAGCCCACCAGGCTCCTCTGTGCATGGGATTTTCCAGGCAAGAGTACTAGAGTGTGTTGCCATTTCCTTCTCCAGGGTATCTTCCCAACCCAGGGATTGAACCTGGGTCTCCAGCATTGCAGGCAGATGCTTTTACTATCTGAGCCACCAGGGAAACCCTAAAAGAGGGCTGAGAGCCAAATAATTGATGCTTTCAAATTGTGCTGTAGAAGACTTGAGAGTCCCTTGGACAGCAAAGAGATCAAACCAGTCAATCCTAAAGGAAACCCTGAATATTCATTGGAAGGACTGATGCTGAAGCTGAAGCTTCCAATACTTTGGTCACCTGATGTGAAGAACGGACTCGTTGGAAAAGACCTTGATGCTGGGAAAGATTGAAGGCAGGAGAAGGGGGTTGCAGAGGATGAGATGGTTAGTTAGCATCACCAACTCAATGGACATGCATCTGAGCCAACCTCAGGAGATAGTGAAGGACAGGGAAGCCTGGTGTGCTGCAGTCCATGGGGTCACAAAGAGCTCGACACAACTTAACCACTGAACAACAACAACACAGTTCGTCATAGCTTTAAATTACTGCCAGTCATTTGTGTGGCTGATTTCCAAATAGAAGCAGCCTTTGGAAACCTAAGAATAGGCTTGTGGACAGGCAGCATAGCATCTGGACCCTCAATCTGTCTGATTTCAAATCCTGCGATCTGGAGAGGTTGCCTAACCTCTGAGTGCCTGGGCTTTCTCATCATTAAAAGCAAGGGGAAGAAAACATTCATCTCTTGGGGCCCTTATGAAACTTATATAGATTCACATTTGTCAAGCACTTGGAAGAGTGCACAATCCGTAACAAGCAGCATACTAGTATCTTTGAACCTCTGGGCACCTCATTGTCCTCATTAGTTGAGCAACTTCTAGAAATTTCTCTGCTAGGTACACTTTGAGAATGAATCAGTTGGGTACTCGGCAGGTTTTAGAGGTGACTGCTATCTTCACAGTCAATAGTTAACTATTGTTTGGGAGCTAGCAACAGGAGCTGCTACATAAACAGAGAGAACCTGTGTCAGTGTAGTGCTTAGCCAAAGATCATTAATTAAACAACCGGCCAAACAAAGACAGATGTCCAAGGACAGGTGGAATCGGGGTGCTCAGCGGCCTCCAACCTCATCCTGCAGCTCAGCTTCTTTCTGGTTAAGGTTCTCCACTCACAAAAACCCACCAGGCCTCAAATGGGACCTAATTAAACTTACAAGCTGTTGCACAGCAAAGGAAATCATAAACAAAATGAAAAGATGACATACAGAATGGGAGAAAATATTTACAAACGAAGTAACCGAGAATGGATTAATCTCCAAAATATACAAACAGCTCATGCAGTTCAAAATTAAAAAAAACAAACAACCCAATCAGAAAATGGGTGGAAGATCTACATAGACATTTCTCCAAAGAAGACATAGAGATGGCTAAAAGGTACATGAAAAGATGCCTGATATCACTAATAATGAGAGAAATGCAAATCAAAAACTACAATGAGGTAGTACCTCACACTTGGCAGAACGGGCATCATCAAAAAACCTACAAACAATAAATGCTGGAGAGGGTGTAGAGAAAAGGGAACCCTCTTACACTACTGGTGGGAATGTAAATTTGTACAGCCACTATGGAAAATAGTATGGAGGTGCCTTATACGGGCTTCCCAGGTAGCTCTAGTGGCAAAGAACCTGCCCGCCAATGCAGGAGACATAAGAGGCATGGATTTAATTCCTGGGTCAGGAAGATCCCCTGGAATAGGGCATGGCAACCCACTCCAGTATTCTTGCCTGGAGAATCCCATGGACAGAGGAGCCTGGTGGGTTACAGTCCATGGGGTTGCAAAGAGTCTGACACAGACTGAAGTGACCTGGTGCACACACACACCGAGGTTCCTTAAAAAGCTAAAAATAGAGTGATCATATGATCCAGCAACCCTACTCCTGGGCACGTATCTGGAGAAAATCATAATTTGAAAAGATACATTTACTGCAATGTTCACTGCAGCACTATTTACAATAGCCAACACGTGGAAGCAACCTAAATGGCCACCAATACAGGAATGGATAAAGAAGATGTGGTATATACATATACAATGGAATGTTACTCAGACATGAAAACAGAATGAAATAGTGCCGTTTGCATCAATGTGGATGGACCTGGAGATTGTCATAATGAATGAAGTCAGAGAAAGACAAATATCATGTTATTTTGCTTATATGTGGAATCAAAAAAATAGTACAAATGAACCTGCAACAGAACAGAAATAGAGTCACAGCTAAAGAAAACAAACTTATGGTTACTAAAGGGGGAAGCAGCGGGGAGGAGGAGGGGGAAGATACAACGGGAGCCTGGGATTGACATATACACGAATATGTATCAAATAGATGACAAACAAGGACATACTTTATAGGACAGGGAACTGGATGTTCAATATTCTGTAATGACCTCTGTGGGAAGATAATCTGAAAAACAGTGGATCTATGTATGGGTTTGACTGAGTCACTCGGCTGTACAGAAGAAACTAGAAACATTGTAAAACAACTATACTCCAATAAAAAATTAATTTAAAAAAACCACTGGGCTTCACCAACTGTGTGCACAACTGGCTTCACCATCAATAAACCTTGCCAATCTTAAGCAACTTGCCAGCCTTTAAGACAGAGAAGGCAATGGCACCCCACTCCAGTACTCTTGCCTGGAAAATCCATGAACGGAGGAGCCTGGTAGGCTGCAGTCCATGGGGTCGCTAAGAGTCAAACATGACTGAGCGACTTCACTTTCACTTTTCACTTTCATGCATTGGAGAAGGAAATGGCAACCCACTCCAGTGTTCTTGCCTGGAGAATCCCAGGGACGGGGGAGCCTGGTGGGCTGCCGTCTATGGGGTAGCACAGAGTCAGACATGACTAAAGTGACTTAGCAGAAGTAGCAGCAGCCTTTAAGAAACCAAAAGTGGTATTTATCAAACACAAGGGGAGGCAGTTAGGGACTTTACCAAATAGCTATCATGGAATTCTTTCATAAAGCTTTTTTGCATCATTTTACAACTCGCATTTTTCTTATTACAAAAGAAAACATGTTCTGTATAGAAATTCTAGAAACTAAAGATAAATCAAAATTTAAAAGATAAAAATATTCTCCAACCATACAGGGCCACAAAAAGCACTGCTAATGTCAGTGTATGATCTGCCAGCTACATACTTTTGTCACACATTTACACATTTAAAAAATTTATATGAATGAAGTCAGAAGGTACCTATTAGTTTGTAACCCGCTCTCATGGGTAAGTAACATTTTTAACAACCTGATTTTCAACTCCTAATATTCCACTGTAGCTGTAACTTATTCCACTGATTCCCTCATTGTTGCCCAATTAGATGGTTTTCTGTTTTACAATTATAAACAATGCTTGAGTGTATTTGTAACTATCACCTCATCCAAATTATTATTTTTTTATTAAATGTATTTTAATTGGAGGTTAATTACTTTACAATATTGTATTGGTTTTGCCATACATCAACATGAGGACCAAGTTTCTCGAGGTGAAGTTGCTGGGTCCAACAATATGCAAGCATTTCAGGGATCTGATTCATAATCTTACTTTGCCCCTTAAGAAGCATTAGATTCATTCTCAGAAATCCACTTGGGGCCAAAAAAGAACATTACATCTATTTTTAAAAAAGGTTTTTAGGAGAAGGAGATGGCAACCCACTCCAGTATTCTTGCCTGGAAAATTCCATGGACACAGGAGCCTGGCGGATGACAAACCATGAGGTTACACGACAGAGCATGCACGTGTGACCAGGGTGGAGGGAGATGGGCTGGTAGCAATAAACAGGTAGAACTTTTTAAAAAGGATTTCTAGATATTTAAATACTTTTTTGACTCCAAGGGTGGTGGTAGAGGGGCTAAAACGTGGGAGGAAGACACAAGTGAATGGTGTTTCCCTGCCACCCAAACAGGCAACACGGCACGCATGTGCACCCTAGCCCACGTGGACCCCACGTTGCTGCATCTGCCAGAAGACTATGCTCCTTGGCCCATCTTGAGCCTGCAAGTACATTCCTTAGTCTCTCCTCTCTTGCCTTTGCTCCTCTCTTTCCAGTGATTCTCAATGGGCGCTGCGCTGTCCTCTATGGCTCACAGTGGGCATCTCTGTGGGCGAGGGTTTGCTGTGACAAGGATGTGGGGGTACCCTTGAACTTCGACTGCTGACATCCTGTGTGATGGCAATGTTGTCTACTTCTCACATGACTTTCAAATGTTCCTCTGGACATTTATGTAGGTGGAATCCTGCATCTAAAACCTGCATGCAATATCTGGACTTAGATCCTATCACCATTCTACAGAAAAATAAAAAATAGCTTTTGAATGAACTTCCCAGGAATACAAAAGTATCTAGTAAGTAAATTGAGGGCTGTGTTGATAACTTGCTTTTTTCCAGGTTTTTCATGAGTTGTTTACCACTGCAGAAAAGTCCTATCACCAGCGGCAATGCTACTAGTGGTATTCAAGCCACTGATTTAACACCCCACTTTGGTCTATGCCCGCAGGCACCGCAGTCACAGTGATCACGACCAAACATCCAACCACTTCGTTGTGACTCTAATGTTGTTCAAGCATACATATTAGTTTATAACACACTGTTTTGATTTCTTGCTTGTATTATAGTCTTTAAAAAATCTAAAAATTATGTGTGAAGTTAAGTATTATTACCTGTGAATTACACTTAAGGATTCTAAAGATCAGATCAGATCAGATCAGTCGCTCAGTTGTGTCCGACTCTTGGCGACCCCATGAATTGCAGCACACCAGGCCTCCTTGTCCATCACCAACTCCCGGAGTTCACTCAGACTCACGTCCATCGAGTCAGTGATGCCATCCAGCCATCTCATTCTCTGTCGTCCCCTTCTCCTCCTGCCCCCAATCCCTCCCAGCATCAGAGTCTTTTCCAATGAGTCAATTCTTCGCATGAGGTGGCCAAAGTACTGGAGTTTCAGCTTTAGCATCATTCCTTCCAAAGAAATCCCAGGGCTGATCTCCTTCAGAATGGACTGGTTGGATCTCCTTGCAGTCCAAGGGACTCTCAAGACTCTTCTCCAACACCACAGTTCAAAAGCATCAATTCTTCGGCACTCAGCCTTTTTCACAGTCCAAGAGGATGCTTAAAAAACAGTTGTTTTAAAAAGCTGGCAATGGGTTGTGATAGGCTTGAGAGCAACTTGCTGGCGTCCCCTATTGGCGAACTCGAGCAAATGCTTCATAGCCAGCGGCTCTTTTAAAAGCTTTTGGCTCCAAAATGTGGTTAAGGAAATGATCCCTTTCTCACCCCCACCCCCGACCCGCCCAGACTCAAATAGGGCTGGTTCCTGTTAGTGAGCTGGTGCTTGAGCAGGGGGGATAGAGCAGAAAGTGGGGAGGCGGGGGAGGCAGTCAGAGGCAAGGGAAAGAATGGCAACCCCCAAATTTTCTAGGTATTTGTTCGTACCTAGAAAATTTCAGCATGTCACATCCCCTTATCTTCTCTGTCTCACCTGCTGGTGTCTCCCAGGTCTTTTACTCCATTCATGGCAGAGTCCCAATGTGTACTTTTGACTCCCGCTTTTCTCAAACCAGTGGTCCTTTAATTCAATGCCCCAGCATCCCTCCTTGGACTTGGTGGTCCAGCCCCGAGGGTTTCACATCCAGGACTTCTGGGCGGGGCTGACTTGGCATCTCCCAAGTGATGCTGACGTGGCTTGATGGGGGAGAAGTTCAAACTCGACTTTAAATCTTTGCCTATGTGAGCTGTATTCACCAGTCTCACGTTATGAGACCACGATGCTCTGAGAAGTTTCCAAAGGGCCTGGATTTCAAGGACTTTGGCACTTTTCTAAAGGAAACAGAGCACAGTGCAGGACCACCTCACAGAAGGGTCCCCGTGAATCCTTCCCTGGAGGTGGCTCCCTCCTCATAGGGAGGCAAGGTTTCCCAAATCTCAGTGTTTCCGCCAAATGAGCCTCCATGTCTTAAATAGAAGATTTCACTGGGAAAAGCTATTTGCTCCTTTTGGCAGCTTTGAGGCTCTGCTCCGAAAGAATAGTGTCTTTTGGCAGCCAAAGTAGGTGTCTTTTCACAGAGAAAAACTCGAGTCTCAAAGGGCCAGAGTACTTTGGTTTTCATCATTCTTCTTGGACTTGTTCCTTGTAATCATTTTGAAAATTAAATCCTCCTGTGCTTTCTGGAAAATGAATAAATAAGAGAGAATGAGGAAGAAAAAGAAAGTGGAGGGAAGAAAGAAAGGCAAGGAAAAAAGGGAGCTAGAAGACAGGGGTTGGTCTAAGTTGGGAGGTCTGGCTGGTAAGGGGAGAAAACGGTGAATTTTTCTGGAGAGAAGAATACTGAAGGAGGGGCAAGTTAGAGGACTTGGAGAGAGCACAGGGCAACCAGACTTCCCTTCCCACCAGAGGACGGTGTCACCGTGATGTGCATGGCTCCCTAGGCGGCTGCCCCGCAGCATGGATCTGCAGAGGCAGGTGCAGCGGCCCCCAGGCTGGCCCAGTGGTGCCACCCCCTGGCACTCACCCCCGGGTCCTCCTCCTGCACCCTGGCAGAAGCAGTGATGTCACTGCTAAGACAGGGTCATAAAAGCACTAGGCTTTTTTCCATCAGCTGGGTCACACTGCCTCTGGGAGCAGCCAGCTGCCCCCCTAGCAGCCTTGCAGGGAGGCCCACGAGGTACCCACAGTCCAGCCAGGGACCTGGGGATGGCTCCTCCTGGCCCAAATGACTGCAGCCTGGCCCACAATCTCACCAGAGACCCTGAGCCCCAATCCCCCAGCTCAGCTGCTTCTGCATTCCTGAGCCACAGGAGATACTAAAGGCATGTTGTGTTGCAGCACCAAGTTTTGTACTGAAACAGACAGTTGTCTTCGACAGTGACTAGAGTTTGGGAACTGGGCACCCCACTGAGTGAGGAGAGTTCCCACTGGTGTGTGCCCACCCTCCCCTTCAGCTGCTTGGCAAGCTCTGACTCACATCTCCACGGGGCATCTTTTAGGGTAAGGACCATGATTCCCATGGCCTAAGTTGCACATTTTTGAGTTCATTCCATAGTAGAGAAGTGCTTATCACACTGTTCATGTTGCAGAACAGGGAGAAAACATTGCTCCTTACTCAGCTCATTGGAATCAACCGGCCAGGCAGCTGTCACACCAACCTGGGCCTCCACAGGAATTCCAGCCTCCAGCGAAGGCAAGCAGATCAGTCTACCTTGGCTTCCTCGTAGCTCACCCATTGGGTGTTCTGTGCTGGATGATCTGCAGAGGGCTTTGCAAGGCTTTTTCACGCCAGGTTCCTCATCTGGACCACAGAACACAGATGATGGCAGTGACTGTCTTTTCCCTTCTGACAGAGAGAGTACGGAACTCCTATATTAGGCCTACAAGAGAGAAGTTAATTCACTACATACAATGGATGCTTGGGGATATCAGGGTTTAATCCTCCCTGCAGCTGACAAAGGCTGGAGGATAACTGGAATTGCAAATCAGTCCTGATATTTTCCAAAAGAATGGTATCTTGACATTTTAGAGTTAGAGGTAGCTTTAGTAATGGCTGGTTCAGGCCTCTTGTTCACAAATGAAAAAAGGCTGAGCGAGGTTAAGGAATTTGTCTGAGATAACACAGCTAGCTAGCTGGTGGCCTAGCAGAGACCAGAACTCAGAATTCCCAACTTTTAGCCTACATTCCATGTGTTAAGACCTTTAATAAAGAGTGAGTAAATAAATGCATGAAAAAAACCTTTCTGGTTTCCAGGATTTATACTGTCTGCAATTTACTTTCACAGAATCCATCGTAAATGAAGTGGTATCAGCTCAGTTCCGTCGCTCAGTCGTGTCTGACCCATGAATCGCAGCACGCCAGGCCTCCCTGTCCATTACCAACTCCCGGAGTTCACTCAAACTCATGCCCATCCAGTCGGTGATGCCATCCAGCCATCTCATCCTCTATCGTCCCCTTCTCCTCCTGCCTCCAATCCCTCCCAGCATCAGGGTCTTTTCCAATGACTCAACTCTTCACATCAGGTGGCCAAAGTATTGGAATTTCAGCTTCAGCATCAGTCCTTCCAATGAACACCCAGGACTGATTTCTAGGATGGACTGGTTGGATCTCCTTGCAGTCCAATGGACTCTCAAGAGTCTTCTCAAACACCACAGTTCAAAAGCATCAGTTCTTCGGTGCTCAGCTTTCTTCACAGTCCAATTCTCACATCCATATAGTAGCAAAGTTGCTCAGTCATGTCCGACTCTTTGCTACCCCATGGACTGTAGCCTATCAGGCTCCTCAGTCCATGGAATTTTCTCCAGTACTCCAAGAGTACTGGAGTGGGTTGCCATTTCCTTCTCCAAGGGATCTTCCCAACCCAGGGATCGAACTCAGGTCTCCCACACTGCAGGCAGACACTTTACTGTCTGAGCCAGCAGGGAAGCCTATATAGATGTGTATAAATTCACATTAGTCTTTTCTACCAGAGGGGCAGTCAGTCAACCTGTGATGCACCCTAGTCAGGGAGCCATGCTGCAGGTTAGCTTGTTAACATCAGAAGAACCCTGATAGGGATTCCATATTGTAGAGGACTTGCAAATATCCCATCTCCATCTGCACCAGAGTTTATTACTTCACCTAACAAATATAAGGAAAACTTTTTCATTGGTGAAATGAGTGGTGTTCAAAACATGTGACTGGCTACAAAGATAATGAGGGACCCACTCTTGCATGAAGGATAAGCATCTGACAAGTCAGAGGGATAACAGCTCTGAAATAGCAGTCCATGTTCAGCTCTTATGGAGACTCTGTTATCTCTGCCTTGATTTAACACTTCAGGAAGAAGCTTGTTATGGTGCCTGAAGAGACAGAACAGGCCCTTGGCTGCTTCTAGGCACAGGCGGTAGGGCAGGGTTTGTGCTTGCATGTGAATAAATGATTTTGACCGATTTCTGTCTGCAGCTTCTTTCACTGTCACATGATAGTGAAGCTGCAGACAAGGAAACTAAGTGTCCTATTTCAGTAGTGGAAAGCTGCCATGTTTATCCTAACAACCTGGCAATGCTGAAGGCCCATGTTTGTTCATCCAACAGATATGCAGGGAGCGCCTGTGATGCTCTGGTACTGTGGTACTGAAAACAAACAGAATTCATTGCACATTGTAATGTGGCTTAGGTAAGTTTGCAAAAACTGATATCAAAAGCAACTGGTACATCTAATCAACAGGTATCCTAAGTTCTTTGGAAGGATTCAGGAGAGCAAAGGTTTCCAATCCTTACAGCTCTTTGGAACTGAAACAATTCTAGAAATTATACAGGAAAAAAATTCTCAGTTATGTGTGAAACTAAGATTTAAGGAGTAGGTATTTCAGCGGTTCTCAAAGGGTAGTCTCAGATAATTAGCATCAGCATAAACTGGTTTTTCCAGTAGTCATGTATGGATGTGAGAGTTGGACTGTGAAGAAAGCTGAGGCTGAAGAATTGATGCTTTTGAACTGTGGTGTTGGAGAAGATTCTTGAGAGTCCCTTGGACTGCAAGGAGATCCAACCAGTCCATTCTAAAGGAGATCAGTCCTGGGTGTTCTTTGGAAGGAATGATGCTAAAGCTGAAACTCCAGTACTTTGGCCACCTGATGCAAGTACTATGGCTACCTCACGAAAAGAGCTGACTCATTGCAAAAGACTCTGATGCTGGGAGGGATTGGGGGCAGGAGGAGAAGGGGATGCCAGAGGATGAGATGGCTGGATGGCATCACCAACTAGATGGACGTGAGTTGGAGTGAACTCTGGGAGTTGGTGATGGACAGGGAGGCCTGGCGTGCTGCGATTCATGGGGTCGCAAAGAGTCGGACACGACTGAGCGACTGAACTGAACTGAACTGATAAACTGGAAAGATTGTTGGAAATGCAAATCCCCACGCCCCATCCCAAACCTCCTGAATAAGAAACTCTGGGGATGGGGACACGAAATTTTTGTTTTAAGAAATTCTCCAGGTTATTCAGATGTCTCAGTGTACTTTATAACAAAGAACAATTCCACTAGGTGGAACTCTCGCAAGAAAATGAAAACTTTTTTTCCTGCCACTGCTGGGTAATCCTGCAAGGTGCCACTTTACATAAGAAATTGAAAGCACATCTGTTATACAATTGCAGGAAAATTATACTGGGTGGCATCTTAACCTGAATAATAAGAAACTTGTTTTGCAATTATATGGTATTTCCACCCCCATGGTGATCTGGGCGCCACGTGGTGGAATTATCATGTAAGTGCAGAACACATTTTTCAAACCTATTACAGGTTTTCCCACTATCTGAAAGCAAAGTTCCTGTAAAACATTTTGTAAACAGAAATGGGGTATAGAGAATCCCAGATTTCTAGAAGTTTCAATAATGCCACTTAACTGTAACAAAAGACCAACATCAATACAGTCAGTAATGGCTCTTTTTGTGTGTGTGAAAGCAAAAATCCTCTTCAGATTTATTTTGATTACTGAAAATTAGGTATTATTTTCAATAGCATCTCCTACTAATTAGGTGTTTCATAAAACACAATGGAGTAATAATAATTTTCAGAAAGTAGGCAATACCTGTAATAAGAAAAACAAGTTCTGCGGTTACACAGTAATTCCACTGGGGGGCATGCTACCGTGAGAAACATGAAAAATCTGATCTGCAATTGCAGGAAAAAATCGAGTGATATTCTAACCAGAATAACAAGAAAAACATATCTGTGTACAATTACATGAAAATTCTACCTGGTGACACTCTTACCTGATAAGTAAGAAAAATATTTGTTGCTTAGTCAGCAAGTCATGTTCAACTCTTTGCAATTATGTAACAAAAACAATTGGCGGCACTGTAACAAAGAAACAAAAACTACAGATAATCCATTCTGTAGTTACAAGAAAATTCCAAAAGATGGCACTCTAACATAAGAAATGGGGGAAAAAAAAAAAAAAAAAGGATGAACCACAATTACATAAATAGTCCACATGATGGCACTCTAACATAAGGAATGGAAAAATGGTGACCAGCAATTACATAAAAATTCCACATGATGGCACTCTAACATAAGAAATAGAAAACCTTGCAGTTGTACTTCCGGGACATTTTTCAGTAGATGGTACTCCAACACAAGGAATTTGGGGAAAAAAAAAAAAAAGACTAAAAGGAAATACTGTGATAATCAACGTACAGGATTTATTTACTTAGTAAATGAAAGTGTAAATTAAACTTTAGTACATATTTTTTCAAGTGGTTTTGGCAGATCTTAATTATAGTGCTTAACTTTGGCATTTTAATTACTTGTTTGTATCTTCTTCCCACCATTAGCAGGTCCTCAAGGGCAGAGGACAACTATCTAACTTTTCTATCACTCCAGAATCTCCTACAGTAGCTGATGCATAATGGGAATTCAGTAAATGTGTATTAAATAGTGAAAAGAATGAATAAAACTGCGAGCGGCCAGTGAACAAAGAGGGAGGGAAAAAATGCTTCTGTATCCTGCAGTTAGACAGGTAGGGTGAAAAGTAGGAGAAAACGTGATTAAGACAGAAATAACAATGTTGTTCATTTTAATGCCTTCCAAAGATGAGACGTTTTAAGTTAGTGAATTGAAAGATAAGAAAATTCAGCAAAGATCACGTTAAAGGATAAAATGCAGTGAGAAAATTATTTTTAAATAGGCTTACAGCCTATTAAAATGGTTTTGATTTGTGTTTTCAATGGCCATCAAAACTGTTTCAGTCACTTAAATGCTCTGGATGTTGGTTTTTGAATTAAATGTTGGTGTTATTCACCTAGAGGAGCCTGGAAAAGCTGTTAGGTTCCAGGAGCCATGGGAGGAGGAGGCTAGGGCCTCCTGATGTGCAGATCAGACACAAGAGGCCAGGGTGGCCTCAGGAAGTGTGGCTATATTTGCCCCCTTGCCCATTTTCAGTTCCTGATGGACGGCTTCCTTCTCTCTGAGCTCCCCTCACCCCACCCAAACCTGCTCACCCAGCGGTCACCCACTGGACACCTCAGGACTTTCAGTGCCACAGCCCTAAAACTGTTTCCAACCCAGAAAGAATCTTCTGTCCCCTCTGACTTCTGACAGTTCTGAAAGTCACGTTCCTCAGGGCTCAGTCTCATGGCTGGCCTCTGCTTTGCCTTCTGGAAGGAATTCACGTTTTGTCCCAAATTACGAACCCAACCCTGAAAGACATTTCTCGATTGGTGGAGTTTCAGGCATCAGTCACCAGACAGGGATTTTTCAGGAAGGAATAAGAGGATCTCCCCCGAGCCGGCCGTGCTTTGGCCTCTGCTCTGTGCTGCTCACACAGGCAGCAGCTCCTGGCGCCACTTGGCTCTGACTCCCAAGGAAGTTACAAAATGCCCTACTCCCTGGCTGTTAGCCTATTTAAAAATAAAAATGGGTTTACAAGGCCCTGGCATTCACACTCTCTGTCACAAGTCACTGCTTCATTCCCTGGAGCTTCAGCTTCAAGCAGCTCGAGCACGTTGCCAAGCCCCCAGCTCCTCACTCTGGCCTCTGTTTTTCCACAGCTGGCTCAGTACACTGGGACTGCCAGGCCCACATAGGCCAACAACACTTCTCCCGAATCTCCTTCCAAATGCAAGCACTTCACCTCCACCCCTCCAACCCAGCTGGCCTCACTTGGACTCCCGAGGAGACCAAACAGCAGATGCTTCTCTCGTCCTGCTCCAGGTCACTCTGGCACGTGCTCAAGAGGAGCTTTCCAAAGCAGAAACCAGACCTTGTCCCTCCCCTTCTCTTCCTGCACCTTCTGTCATGAAATACAACCCAAAATTCCTGCAAAGATCTTCAAAGGAGCCAGCTGCCCTAGCCTCTCTCCTCTCACCTTCTGTTTGCTCTGATCCAGCTGCTTCTCTTTCTGTTCCTCAAATACTCCGACTCATTCCCAGCTCAGGGCATTCATTGCAGGTGTGCTTTCACCAGGCTAGGCCCAGATCTCTGCGCAGATGCACCAGCTAAAGGCGTCCCTCACTTCCACACCATCCAGCCACTCTCTTCCACAGGGTCTAGTTCTTGTCCAAGATTTAGCTTGTTGGCCTAGATGTGCCCGTGTTTATCACTGGCACCCCTCATTAGAATGGAGAACTCATCTAGGGTCAGCATAAGGGGCTCCCCTCTGTATCCTCACAGCCTTGGAACACTGCTTGGCACAGAGTGGGTGCTCAATAATCATGTCTTGATGGAATCTTCACCACTCAGGCTAACTCGTAAGTATCGCAAATTCCTTGGGAAATTTTCTTGCCTTGTTCCATCTGTGTTCATATGTGGAATCACAGTTAATCACTGAACATTATCATGCTGAGGAAGTCTCTAATATAGAATATTTTGGGGGGGGGGTTCTGTTTATCTCATGTTCTTCGTGCGGTGTCTGGACAGATGGGTAACAAACGTCCCATGAGGCTGGCAAGACTTCAACTTTTTAAAGCCTAAACTTAGAAACTGAACAGATGATGCCTTCAAACCTCTTATTTGCTGTTGTTTTAGAGGTCTGAGGAAGTGGCCCTTCTCCTAGCACAAATGTTCAGTTCAGTGGCTCAGTCGTGTCTGACTCTTTGCAACCCCGTGGACTGCAGCACACCAGGCCTCCCTGTCCATCACCAACTCCCAGAGTTTACTCAAACTCATGTCCATTAAGTCGGTGATGCCATCCAACCATTGCATCCTCTGTCATCCCCTTCTCCTCCTGCCCTCAATCTTTCCCAGCATCAGGGTCTTTTCAAATGAGTCAGTTCTTTGCATCAGGTGGCCAAAGTACTGGAGTTTCAGCTTCAGCATCAGTCCTTCCAATGAATATTCAGGACTGATATCCTTCAGATGGACTGGTTGGATCTTCTTGCAGTCCAAGGGATTCTCAAGACTCTTCTCCAACACCACAGTTCAAAAGCATCAATTCTTCAGTGCTCAGCTTTCTTTATAGTCCAACTCTCACATCCATACATCCATACATAGCTTTGACTAGATGGACCTTCATTGGCAAAGTAATGTCTCTGCTTTTTAATATGCTGTCTAGGTTGCTCATAACTTTTCTTCCAAGGAGCAAGAATCTTTGATTTTCATGGCTGCAGCCATAATCTGCAGTGATTTTGGTGCCCCCCCTCCCAAAAAAGAAAACAAAGTCTGACACTGTTTCCACTCTTTCCCCATTTATTTCCCATGAAGTGATGGGACCAGATGCCATGATCTTAGTTTTCTGAATGTTGAGCTTTAAGCCAGCTTTTTCACTCTCCTCTTTCACTTTCATCAAGAGGCTCTTTAGTTCTTCACTTTCTGCCATAAGGGTGGTGTCATCTGCATATCTGAGATTATTGATATTTCTCCCAGCAATCTTGATTCCAGCTTGTGCTTATCCAGCCAAGCATTTCTCATGATGTACTCTGCATATAAGTTAAATAAGCAGGGTGACAATATATTATTTGGAACCAGTCTGTTTTTTCATGTCCATTTCTAACTATTGCTTCCTGATCTGCATACAGATTTCTCAATAGGCAGGTCAGGTGGTCTGGTATTTCCATCTCTTTAAGAATTTTCCATAGTTTATTGTGATCCACACAGTCAAAAGCTTTGACATAATCAATAAAGCAGAAGTAGATGTTTTTCTGGAACTCTCTTGCTTTTTTGATGATCCAGTGGATGTTGGCAATTTGATCTCTGGTTCCTCTGCCATTTCTAAAACCAGCTTCTACGTCTGGAAGTTCTCAGTTCACATACTGTTGAAGCCTGGCTTGGAGAATTTTGAGCAATACTCCACTAGTGTGTGAGATGAGTGCAATTGTGTGGTAGTTTGAGCATTCTTTGGCATTGCCTTTCTTTGGGATTGGAATGAAAACTGACCTTTTCCAGACCTGTAGCCACTGCTGAGTTTTCCAAATTTGCTGGCATATTGAGTGCAGCACTTTCACAGCATCATCTTTTAGGATTTGAAATAGCTCAACTTTAAGTTAAATGTTGATATGACACTGTTTATTTCAAAATGAAAAAAAAAAACTCATGTAAATCTGAAACAACTTCTGAATCATCTTATTTGACTTTGTGGTCATTAACTCTTTCACAATATGAAATTCTGTTAGGCCAGTGGTTGTGAACCAGGAATGATTTTGCTCCCAGGAGACACTTGGCAATGTCTAGAGATGCTTTTGTTTGCTACAACTGGAGGTGGGGTATTGCTGGCATCCACAGATGCTGTGAAATATCCTCCAGTGCCCAGGACAGTCCCCATGAAAAAATTTTGTTATATGGATATACCATTATTTATTCACTTCCCTATGATAGGTCACTTACATCTCCTAATTTTATCTATTATTTTCAATACTTTGACAAGAGATGAACATTTTGGTGTCTAAGTTTGTGTACAACTACAATAATTTTCATAAAATGTATTCTTAGAACTTGGACAGCTACATCAAAACTTGTATTTCAAAGCTTTACTGTCTACTTTAAAAACTGGTAACCAGATGGTGAGCTCTTTGTGTTTGGATAAATATTTTATGCTCCTTGGTATTGCCCAGTACACCTGGCTGTCTTAGATAGGGCTCCCTCAGAAGTTGATCTGAGAATAAAATTCAAGTGCGAGTCATTTATTTGGAAGGAGCAGCAGTCAGGAAATGAGGAAGTGAGACAGAAGAAGAGAAACAGAGAAGCCAGTGCAAGAACAGGCTCCCTCTGTGGGCAACTGGGGTTTCATATCCCCGAGAATCTCTAGGGGAATGTATGAGGTACACCTCAGAGTTGTCCCATCTTAGGGAGAGGAAGCTGGGGTATTGACCCTCCTACTCCCATTCATTCATCATGGCCCAGGGCTGCTCCAGGGCAACTCTGTGCCACTCTGGCCTTCCTTGCACACAGGTTGGATGTACATCCATGGCAGGAGTGGGCAAGGGGAACAACGGGATGGTGAGTGCAAAAGGTATTCCTGTTAATGGTGTCAGTCACACTGGCCCCATAGGAGAAAACACAGTCGATGCCCACACAGTATTTTTCAGATAATGTCACTAACTAGTGATTTAACTGTGATTCCATGCATGCACATAGATGATTTAGTTTAGTGATTAACTGTGATTCCATGTATGCACATAGACACAACAACACAAGAAAATTCCCCAAGGAGTTTGTGACGGTTATGATTTTAGCCTGAGCAGGGAAGAGTCATACCATTTTAGAATAGGAAGTGAGCTCCCAAAAGACCCCAGTCAAGCTTTGTAGTTCACAGATGAAAGAGGTCCTGAGAACTGAAATGGCTTGTCAAAGCAAGGCTTCCGTTTCTCATCCAGTCACGGACTCCATGTGCCTATGTGTGGGGTGATGGGTCTGATCATTCCAATCATTGACAAGTAACTAAGCATTCAGCTCTGGATGTTGGGATGAATTTTCTGTCCCTCAAGCATTCCAAGCTCCTTTCTGTCTCAGAGGGACAGAACTTGAACTATAAACTTGCTGTTTCCTGTGGCATAGAATGGTTTACCCTAGATATTTACACAGATACCTTCTTCGCTCTTGATTCCAATGGCACTTCCTCATCCAAGCCACGCTGGCCTATGGTTATCAAATGGTTAAAGCCCGTGAAAGGCCCAAGACACAGAGACTGGACAGCAAACACAAATCAATGGTTGTAAAATGTATAGGAGATCAGCAGGTTGTTCAGGCAGAAGGAAATGAAGAAGAGAGGTTCTTCAAAGGTAGGTCAGGGACCCACCTGATTTGTTTGGGTTTGTTGCAGTGCTGAGCATCTTGTTACCACTCTCTGCTTTCTCCAAGCTTCCCCATCCTGTGGCCCAAGAGGTTGATCTGCATGAGTTACATCCATAGACCCCCTTGCTCTCTGACTTCCTGTTGGGTCCAATCAATGGGCAATACCAGTAAGGGATGGGAGCTGAGTGGGTCAGTGTAAGTACTCCCTGTGGAATTCTGTAGTGCTTTCCCAGTCTTTTTTTTTTTTTTTCTTTTGGCCACACCATGTGGCAAGCAGGATTTTAGTTCCCTGACCAGGGATTGGACCTGTGCCCCTTGCAGTGGAGGCACAGACTCTTAAACACTGGACTGCCAGGGAAGTCCCCAATCCTTTATGACTAAACCCTTTATTAAACATGTCTCAACTTACCCCATTTGCAAGTTGTTTTCTACCAGGATCCTGACTGATACAATAATTTAACATATTTAGGACTCAGACATTTAACCCAACCAAAAAATGGGCCAAAGAACTAAACAGACATTTCTCCAAAGAAGACATACAGATGGCTAACAAACACATGAAAAGATGCTCAACATCACTCATTATCAGAGAAATGCAAATCAAAACCACAGTGAGGTACCATCTCACGCCAGTCAGAATGGCTGTTATCCAAAAATCTACAAACGGTAAATGCTGCAGAGGGTGTGGAGAAAAGGGAACCATCTTACACTATTGGTGGGGATGCAAACTAATACAGCCACTATGGAGGACAGAGTGGAGATTTCTTAAAAAACTGCACATGGAACTGCCATATGACCCAGAAATCCCACTGTTGGGCATACACACTGAGGAAACCAGAATTGAAAGAGACACATGTACCCCAATGTTCATTCCAGCACCATTTACAATAGCTAGGACATGGAAGCAACCTAGATGTCCATCGGCAGAAGAATGGATCAGGAAGTTGTGGTACATATACACAATGGAATATTACTCAGCTATAAAAAGAACACATTTGAGTCAGTTCTAATGAGGTGGATGAAACTACAGCCTTTTCTACAGAAAGAGAAAAACCAATACAGTTTATTAATGCATATATATGGAATTTAGACAGACAGTAACAAAGACAGCAAAAGAGACACAGATGTAAAGCACAGACTTTTGGACTATGTGGGAGAAGGTGAAGGTGGGACGATATGAGAGAATAGCATTGAAACATGTATATTACCATATGTAAAACAGATGACCAGTGCAAGTTTGATGTATGAAGTAGGACACTCAAAGCTGGTCTTCTGGGACAACCCAGAGGGATGGGGTGGGGATGGAGGTGGGAGGGGAGTTCAGGATGGTGAGACACACACACATCCATGGCTGATTCATGTCAATGTAAGGCGGAAGCCACCACAGTATTGTGAAGTAATTAGCTTCAAGTTAAAAAAAATTTTTTAAAGATTCAGACATTTAACTGAACACCTGTTTATTTCAGTCTTTTCCATAGTCATCTGAAATGACGTTATGCAAAGACTCCCATCTGGTTCTTTTTTTCTTTTCTTGAAGGTCGTGTTTTCTCTACCCTTTTTCATCTTTATGACCTTTAAAGCACTCTGCCTAGGTTGATTTGTTCAGTGTAGCCCCTGCCTCCAGAGGAGTCTGGTATTGAGATTTTCTATCAGAACACCTTCCTGCCCTCTGCTTTATAGGCTACAGAAAATGCACTTTCTGAATGCCAGGAAGGTGGGCTTGAGAGACTGTTAATCTTCAGAGAAATTGCAGTTGTGAAATGTCAGTAGTTCTTACTTTTAAAAATCTAGCAAAGACTTTTTGGTGAGACTTTGTAACTCTCCAAGAAGAAGGAAATGGCAACCCACATTCTTTCTCCAATATTCTTGCCTAGAGAATCCCGTGGACAGAGGAGCCTGGTGGGCTGCTGTCCATAGGGTCGCAGAGTCGGACACGACTGAAGCGACTTAGCATGCATGCAAGCATGTAACTCTCCAAGGATGTTAGAGATAGGGAAAGGGTTCTGTATGGAAGGTTGACATTTTCTCCTTCTATCCCTTCTCCCTTAGTCCTATCATCCATGCCCAAGAAGAGTAGTTTTTGATAGAACATGGTATTTCAATTCATACAAAGCAGGCTTCTGGAGATGGTCAATATTAGAAAAGTCAAAGGCTGATATGGCCTATGGGATAGAGTTTCTGGACTCTATCCAGATGGCTCTGGCACCCCTGAGGTGTAGAGTTCATAACTGCCGCTCCAGGATTATGTGCTCTTAATTTAACAGTAGCTCAGGAAATTATTTTATTCATAACAAACATTATTGTCTTTACATTGAAGCTCAGGAAATTATTTTATTAATACAAGAAACATTATTGATCACTGGAGACAGTGAGACACTGGAGACAGAAGAGTAAACATGGCACATGCCCTGCCTTTGACAAGCTGCTCACAGTTCAGCGGGGAGACAAGCTTAAATAATAACTACCCAGAGGCACAAGGAAGGGAATCCTGCCTGAGGCCCTTGGCGGAAGGCTTGCTGAGGAAGTGATAATTGTACCAGGGGTAGAGAGAGTCAGGTAGAGAGCAGAGAAAAGACAGTTGCAGGAAGAGGGACCAGCATTTGCAAAGGCACATTGATGACTAACGCAGCCCAGAGTGTTCAAAGACGAACCCTCGGTAGCTACAGAGAGGGGTCGTAGGTAGGACCACGGGTAGAGTAGGATAACCCAAGAAATTATGAAAAATGTGTTTTTAAACATCCACATGAGAAACCTTTGGGGGAAGGGACAGGCATTTCTTTTAATATCAAATTTTATTACACTGAAGTAGAGCTTTTTTCCCATGGGTATTTGCATTTTAAATATAAAATAGAATTTAGCTACAGTAATCCAAATAGTATGGTACTGGCACAAAAACAGAAATACAGATCAATGGAACAGGATAGAAAGCCAAGAGATAAACCCATGCACCTATGGTCACTTAATCTATGACATCCTGGAATGTGAAGTCAAGTGGGCCTTAGGAAGCATCACTACGAACAAAGCTAGTGGAGGTGATGGAATTCCAGTTGAGCTCTTTCAAATCCTGAAAGATGATGCTGTGAAAGTGCTGCACTCAATATGCGAGCAAATTTGGAAAACTCAGCAGTGGCCACAGGACTGGAAAAGGTCAGTTTTCATTCCAATCCCAAAGAAAGGCAATGCCAAAGAATGCTCAAACTACCGCACAATTGCACTCATCTCACATGCTAGTAAAGCAATGCTGAAAATTCTCCAAGCCAGGCTTCAGCAATACGTGAACCGTGAACTTCCTGATGTTCAAGCTGGTTTTAGAAAAGGCAGAGGAACCAGAGATCAAATTGCTAACATCCGCTAGATCATGGAAAAAGCAAGAGAGGTCCAGAAAAACATCTATTTCTGCTTTATTGACTATGCCAAAGCCTTTGACTGTGTGGATCACAATAAACTGTGGAAAATCCTGAAAGAGATGGGAATATCAGACCACCTGATCTGCCTCTTGAGAAATCTGTATGCAGGTCAGGAAGCAACAGTTAGAACTGGACATGGAACAACAGACTGGTTCCAAATAGGAAAAGGAGTACGTCAAGGCCGTATATTGTCACCCTGCTTATTTAACTTATATGCAGAGTACATCATGAGAAACGCTGGATTGGAAGAAGCACAAGCTGGAATCAAGATTGCTGGGAGAAATATCAATAAGCTCAGATATGCAGATGACACCACCCTTATGGCAGAAAGTGAAGAGGAACTAAAAAGCCTCTTGATGAAAGTGAAAGTGGAGAGTGAAAAAGTTGGCTTAAAGCTCAACATTCAGAAAATGAAGATCACAGAATCAGGGCCCATCACTTCATGGGAAATAGATGGGGAAACAGTGTCAGACTTTATTTTTCTGGGCTCCAAAATCACTGCAGATGGTGACTGTATCCATGAAATTAAAAGACGCTTGCTCCTTGGAAGGAAAGTTATGACCAACCTAGATAGTATATTCAAAAGCAGAGACATTACTTTGCCAACAAAGGTCCGTCTAGTCAACGCTATGGTTTTTCCTGTGGTCGTGTATGGATGTGAGAGTTGGACTGTGAAGAAAGCTGAGTGCTGAAAAATTGATGCTTTTGAGCTGTGGTGTTGGAGAAGACTCTTGAGAGTCCCTTGGACTGCAAGGAGATCCAACCAGTCCATTCTGAAGGAGATCAGCCCTGGGATTTCTTTGGAGGGAATGATGCTGAAGCTGAAACTCCAGTACTTTGGCCACCTCATGCAAAGAGCTGACTCATTGGAAAAGACTCTGATGCTGGAGGGATTGGGGGCAGGAGAAGAAGGGGACAACAGAGGATGAGATGGCTGGATGGCATCACTGACTCGATGGACCTGAGTCTGAGTGAACTCTGGGAGTTTGTGAAGGACAGGGAGGCCTGGCGTGGTACAATTCATGGAGTTGCAAAGAGTTGGACACAACTGAGCGAATGAACTAAACTGAACTGAATCTATGACAAAGGAGGCAAAATATACAATGGAGAAAAGACAGTCTCATCACCAACAGGTGCTGGGAAAACTGGACAGATACATGTAAAAGAATGGAATTAGAACATTCTCTAACACTACACACAAAAATGAAATAAAAATGGATTAAAGACTTAGATGTAAGACCAAATACTATAAAACTCTTAGAGGAAAACACAAGCAGGACACACTTTGACATAAATCGCAGCAATTGTTTTTTGATCCATCTTCTAGAGTAATGGAAATAAAAACAAAAAATAAACACATAGGGGACTTCCCTGGTTGTCCAGTGGCTAAGACTGTGCTCCCAATGCACAGGGCTGGATGTGATCCCTGGTAGGGGAACTAGATCTAACATGCCACAGCTAAGAGTTTGCATGCCACAACTAAAGATCCCACATCTCACAACTACACGTCCTGCATGCTGCAACGAAGATCCTGTGTGCCACAACTAAGACCCCGTGCAGTCAAATAAATAAATAAGAAGTAAAATAAATAAATAAATAAAAATCCCAAATGGGACCCAATTAAACTTGAAAACTTTTGCACAGCAAAAGAAGCTATAACTAAAACAAAAAGAGAAGCTATATAACAGGAGGAAATATTTGCAAATGATATGACTGCAAGGGATTAATCTCCAAAATATACAAACAGCTCAATATCAAACAAACAAGCAACCTAACTAAAAAATGGACAGGGCTTCCCTAGCGGCTCAGTGGTAAAGAATCTGCCTGCCACTGTAGGAGATGCAGGCTTGATCCCTGATCCGGGAAAGTTCTATGTGCCGAGGAGCAACTAAGCCCATGGGCTGCAACTACTGATCCTGTGCCCTAGAGCCCAGGAATCAACACTGCTGCTGCTGCTAAGTCGCTTGAGTTGCATCCGACTCTGTGTGACCCATAGACGGCAGCCCACCAGGCTCCCTGTCCCTGGGATTCTCCAGGCAAGAACACTGGAGTGGGCTGCCATTTCCTTCTCCAAGGCATGAAAGTGAAAAGTGAAAGTGAAGTCGCTCATTTGTGTCCGACTCTTCACAACCCCATGGACTGCAGCCTACCAGGCTCCTCCGTCCATGGGATTTTCCAGGCAAGAGTACCGGAGTGGGTTGCCATGGAACCAACACTACTGAGGCACAGATGCCCTAGAGCCCATGCTCTGCAACAAGACAAGACACCACAATAAGAAATAACACCACAATAAGAAGACACACACAGTAAGAAACCTGTGCACTGCAACTAGAGAGTAGCCCCCACTCACTGCAACTAGAGAAAGCCCACACAGCAATGAAGAGCCAGCACAGCCAAAAATAAATAAATAAAATTATTTCTTTTAAAAAATGGACAGAAGATCTAAATAGACATTTCTCCAAAGAAGACATACAGGCATATGAAAAGATGCTCACTAATTATTAGAGAAATGCAAACCAAAATTACAATGTGGTATCACCTCACACTAGTCAGAATGGCCATCAACAAAAAGTCTATAGATAAATGCCGCAGAGGGTGTGGAAAAAGGAACCCTCCTACACTGTTGGTAAGAATGTAAATTCATACAGACACTATGGAGAACAGTTTGGAGGTTCCTTTAAAAACTAAAAATAGAGTTACCATATTATCCAGCAACTCCACTCCTGGGCATATATCCAGAGAAAACCATAATTCAAAAAGATACATGCACCCCAATGTTCACTGCAGCACTGTTTACAATCGCCAAGACATGCAAACAACCTAAATGTCCATCAACAGATGACTGGGTTAAGAACATATGGTGGAATATATATATATATTCCATTATATATATATATATATATAATGGAATATTACTCAGCCATTAAAAAGAATGAAAGAATGCCATTTGCAGCAACACGGATGGACCTAGAGATTATCATACAAAGTGAAGTAAGCCAAAGACAAATATCATATGATATCACTTATATGTCGAATCTAAAATAATGATACAAATGAACTTATTTACAGAACAGATATAGACTCATAGACTTAGAAAACAAACTTATGGTTCTCATAAGAGGAAAAAGGTAGAGAGGGATAAATTAGGAGTTTGGGATGAAATATACACACTACAGTATATAAAATAGATAGACAACAAGGACCTACTGTATAGCACGTGGAACTCTGCTCAGTGTTATGTAGTAGCCTGAATGGGAGGGGAGTTTGGGGAGAATGGTACATGTATATGTATGGATGAATCTCTTTGTTGTTCACCTGAAACTGTCACAACATTGTTAATTAGGCTGCACCCCAATACAAAAAAAATTTTTTTTAAGTATTTCTTTCTCTTTTGTTGCCTTGTTCTCTTTCCATTTCTTGCCCCTTTTAGTCTTCACTTACCTAGAGGTGTGAACTCAAGAGGTGTTTGTACAACCTACATCTTTAGTGACTTTAACAACTATTTTCACAGTACAGAGGTGCCTCAAAAAACGAGAGTTGCCATATGATTCAGCAATCCCACTCCTGGGCATATATCTAGACAGAACTATAATTCAAAAGATTTATGCACTCATATGTTCGTAGCAGCATTATTTACAATTAAAAAGCAGAGATACTACTTTGCTGACAAAGGTCCATTTAGTCAAAGCTATGGTTTTTCCAGTAGTCATGTGTGGATGTGAGAGTTGGACCATAAATAAAACTGAGCACCAAAGAATTGATGCTTTTGAACTGTTGTGCTGGAGAAGACTCTTGAGAGTCCCTTGGACAGCAGGAGATCCAACCAGTCTATCCTAAAGAAAATCAGTCCTGAATATTCATTGGAAGGACTGATGCTGAAGCTGAAACTCAATACTTTGGCCACCTGATGCAAAGAACTGACTCATTGGAAAAGACCCTGATGCTGGGAAAGATTGAAGGCTTGAGGAGAAGGGCACAACAGAGAATGAGATGGTGGATGGCACCACCACCCTGATGTACATGACTCTGAGCAAGTTCCAGGAGTTGGTGATGAACAGCGACCCTGGCGTGCTGCAGTCCATGGGGTCACAAAAAGTTGGACACAACTCAGCGACTGAACTGAACTGAACACGGCATGGTTCATCGTTTCACTGAGTTAGACAAGGCTGTGGTCCATGTGATCAGTTTGACGAGTTTTCTGTAACACTGGTTTCATTCTGCCTGCCCTCGGACAGATAAGAATAAGAAGCTTATGGAAGCTTCCTGTTGGGAGAGACTGACTGGGGGGAAACTGGGTCTTGTTCTGATGGGCGGGACCATGCCCAGTAAAGGTTTAATCCAATTTTCTGTTGATGGGCGGGGCTGTTTCCCTCCCTGTTGTTGACCTGAGACCCAACTAAGGTGGAGGTAATGAAGATAATGGCCACCTCCTTCCAAAGGTCCCAGGCAGGCACTGCTGCACTCAGTGCCCCCGACCCTGCAGCAGTATACTGCTGACCAACGCCTCTGCCAGGGACTCCTAGAGACACCCACGGGCAAGCCTGGGTGAGTCCCCTGTGGGGTCCCTGCTCCTTTCTCCCAGGTCCTGGTGTGCACAAGATTTTGTTTGTGCCCTCCAAGAGTCTGGTTCCCCAGTCCCGTGTAAGTTCTGTAATCAAATCCCACTGGCCTCCAGAGTCAAATTCCTTGGGGGTTCTCAGTTCCCTTGCCAGATCCCCAGGTTGGTAAATCTGTTGTGGGTCCTAGAACCTTCTTAACAGTGTGAGAATTTTCTTTGGTATGATTATTCTGCACTTTGTGGTTCATCTGCTTGGGGGCTCTATGGTGGGGTTAATGGCAACCACCTCCAAGAGGGCTTATGCCACAGTCTGTGTGACCAGGGATCCTGCACCCAGAGCCCCTGTCCCTGCAGCAGGCCACTGCTGACCCCCAGTACCTCCACAGGAGACACTCAAACACAGTTCTGGCTCAGTCTCTGTGGAGTCTCTGAGCCCTGGTGTGCACAAGGCTTTGTTTGAGCCCTCGAAGAATCACTGGTGGGTATGGGATTTGATTTGAAATAAAATTTCACCCTCCTAAACGACAGTAAAGGAATAAAAGAAAAGATATGTTCTTATTGACCAAACAGGAGATCAGGGTAACAGCAGCCAAGTGGGACAGGACCTCTTTAATGTTTCAGAAACCTGGAAAGGCTCAGGAATTCTAAGCTATCTCTGAAGGTTGAGGAAAAATTGATATCAGAGTGGGCATCTAGCCTGTCTGCTACAGTTTAGAACAAATGAAGAAAGAGCCGTGTAAGGCATATATGAGTTATAGAAGCAAACAGATGAAACTGCTAAGGATTTAAATGGTTGTTTCTGGGAAGTGGGAACTGGGATGGGAAAAAGAAATCCTGGGTTTTTGGTCTTCTGAGAGCCTTGTGTCACTTGGCCTTTAAAATTAAATTCTGTAAGCAATTATCCTTCAATTAAAAATAAATTTTTAAAAATAAATATATTTTTAAACAAATGAAATATTAAGTATATACAAAACATATATATATATATATATATATATATATTAAAGTTGCTTTTGAAACGCATTTGGGAGTAAAGATATGCAAATACTGCAGATAAGAATGTAAAATCGTAAAATCTTTCCAGGTGACAGGTGGGTAATATGGATCAAAAACTTCAATGTGTGGAACATTTAGTCCAGCATTTTCACTCTTGGAATTTGTCTTCAGGAAGTAATTGGACAACCACTGCTTGATTATAAAATAGAAAAAATTGGAAACTATCTATACGCCCTACACCAGAATTTTGATTTTGTTTGAACAAGTCATGGCTCCTCCAAACAGTGTGAAATTATATGCAAATACTTTAAATGATGGATTGCACACATCCCAGACACTCAAAAATTGAAAAGCCTGAAAACAAAAAGAGTGCTGGGCATGTGAAACAGCGAAATGTTGATATAGTGCTGTTGAGTGTACACCAGTACAGTCTTAGAAAAAAAGCAAAAAGTGGCATTACATAAATGAAAAGTTAAATATACACGTTGATCAGCAATTCTCATAGGGAGTCTAAAATGACTCCCATGAACTATACACTGCATAGAATTCTCCAGGCCAGAATACTGGAATGGGTAGCTGTTCTTTTCTCCACAGGATCTTCCCAAACCCAGGTATCGAACCCAGGTCTCCTGCAGGGAAGGTGGATTTTTTACCAGCTGAGCTACCAGTGAAGCCTAAGACCTATGGATTTTTACAAATATTATATCCTGGGGTGGGAAGAGTGGAGAACAGAACGAACACATCTACCTACATAGGTTTACTAACTACCTCCATAAGTTTATGAACCAAGAAAACGAACCTATATGAATAATGCAAATATGAAAGTTGACTACCATTAAAAAAAATAAATGGTGGCTCACATGGTAAACAATTCACCTGCAATGCAGGAGACTTGGGTTTGATCTCTGGATCAGGAAGAGTCCCTGGAGAAGGGAATGGAAACTCACTGCAGTATTCTGGCCTGGAGAATTCCATGGACAGAGGAGGCCTGGCAGGTTATAGTCCATAGGTTGGCTAAGAGTCCCACAGGACTGAGTGACTGGTACTACAGAAAACAAAGCACAGCCCAAAAGACAATTACACCTGCGACAAAAACGTGGGATTACCTAAAAAGAGTTCTCCTTTTCCCAGGTGGTTCGCTCTCTGAAAGTTGCTCAGCTGTGTCTGACCAGAGCCTGTCTGGCTCCTCTGTCCATGGGATTCCCCAGGCAAGAATTCTGCAGTGGTAACCATTCCCTTCTCCAGGAGAACCTTCGCCAGGAACTGAGCCTGGGTCTACCACACTGAGAGCAGGCTAAGTCATCAGGGTAACTCTAATCAGCCAAAGAAGAAAAAAAAAAAAAAAAAAAAAACACCTGTCTGCCAATATCCGAGGCCCGGGTTCCGTCCTTGGGGAGCAAAAATCTGGCTCGTTTATTTGCTCAGCCATGTCCAATCGGGCCATCCTGTCTCGCTTGAAAAACCCCATTGTGGTTTTATGGATATTGGGCTTCCCTTGTGTCTCAGCTGGAAAAGAATTCGCCTACAATGCGGGAGACCTGGGCTCCATCCCTGGGTGGGAAGATCCCAGCAAAAGGGGAAGGCTAACCACTCCAGTATTCTGGTCTGGAAAATTCCAGGGACTGCATAGTACATGGGGGTCACAAAAAGTCGGACACAACTAAGCAAACTTTCACTTTCAACTCACCAAAGACCAAACCCACAATCTGAAATGGTAAACACAGAAAGCTTCAAGAATCTAAAAAATCGCCCGAGATCACTTATTCTTCCAAGTTCTACTTTTCTACACAAGAATATCGGTCTTGTTTAACCTCATAGTGAAGTGAAGTCGCTCAGTCGTGTCCGACTCATCGCGACCCCATGGACTGCAGCCCATCAGGCTCCTCCGTCCATGGGATTTTCCAGGCTAGAGTACTGGAGTGGGGTGCCATTGCCTTCTCCTCATAAGACCTCCAAAAACCGTTGGCTAATGTAAAATTTCCTTCTTTCTTGGTCGTACTTGACTTAGTCTGCATGGCAATACTAGAGTTTAAGCTCAAGCAGCAGCAAGAAATGGACGACGGATACCGTACTGTGCCTGGGCATGTATTGATGAGGGGAAGCTCACACCTAATACACTGAGGATGAGAAGCAAAAAAAGGGTAAGTCCCAGTAAAGAGGTTGTAGCAGAGCTCTTCACATTAGTGGACAAAAGCTCATTCTTCAAAATATTATGTTTAAAGGAAATCTGCGATAAATTCAAATAATAAATTTAACATATTGCGTGCAGTGCCTTCTGGTTATACAAATGAACGCTGAGTCCCACCCCCGAGATTCGCCCCTTTCCCGCCCCAGATCTCGTGAAGTGTACTTCCAGGCCCCTGACTCCATGTCTTCTTCTCAACGCTCTGCATCTTATTTCTTTCGAATAAAGAATTTTCCTGATGGCTTAAGAAAGTGATATGGGAGTGCTGCATTTGACACAGAGAAGGTTCACTATAATGTCAAATAAAACAGAATGCCCTGAGTGCACAGTCGTGCCAAACTATTTGTGACCCCATCAACTGTAGCCCTCCATGCTTCTCTGTCCATGGAATTCTCCAGGCAAGAATACTGCAGTGGATAGCCATTCCCTTCTCCAGTAGATTCTTCCCCACGAGCGAGCCTCTGTCTCTCACATTGTAAGCAGAGTCTTCACTGTCTAAGCCACCACGGTGACTCTAATCACTAATTTAAGAAAAAAAATGAAAAGCTGCTACCAATATAAGAGGACCTGGTTCCATCCCTGGGTTATAAAAATTGTCCAGTTCGTTCCCGCAGTCATCTCCAAACAGCTCTCCTGGGGCTTGTTCAAATGCATGTCCACCGAGAAAATGAGTGCTCTATAATGAGTTGTCCCTTTCTGCTCTTGTCTTCAACTCTTTCCCAGAATCAAAAAACAAACAAAATTAT